>NC_090366.1:14922810-15050310 GCF_035084215.1 Heptranchias perlo | reverse complement strand
CCCCAGGTCTCTCTCTCTCTCTCTCACAGTCACCCCCAGGTCTCTCTCTCTCTCTCTCACAGTCACCCCCAGGTCTCTCTCTCTCTCTCTCACACAGTCACCCCCAGGTCTCTCTCTCTCTCTCTCTCACAGTCACCCCCAGGTCTCTCTCTCTCTCTCTCTGTCTGTCACCCCCAGGTCTCTCTCTCTCTCTCTCTCAGTCACCCCCAGGTCTCTCTCTCTCTCACACAGTCACCCCCAGGTCTCTCTCTCTCTCAAACAGTCACCCCCAGGTCTCTCTCTCTCTCTACCCCCCCCCCCCAACCAACCAGGTCTCTCTCTCCCTCCCCCCCCCCAGTCACCCCAAGGTCTCTCTCTCCCTCCCCCCACAGTCACCCCCAGGTCTCTGTCCCTCTCCCTCCCCATCACCCCCAGGTCTCTGTCTCTTTTTTTACCCTGATTCTCTCTTTTTTTAACCCCCATTCTCTCTCTCTTTTTCCCCCCCATTCTCTCTCTTTTTCCCCCCCCCATTCTCTCTCTTCTTTTACCCCCCATTCTCTCTCTTCTTTTACCCCCATTCTCTCTCTCTCTTTTTTTACCCCCCATTCTCTCTCTCTCTCTTTTTTTACCCCCCATTCTCTCTCTCTATTTTTACCCCCCATTCTCTCTCTATTTTTACCCCCCATTCTCTCTCTCTCTATTTTTACCCCCCATTCTCTCTCTCTCTATTTTTACCCCCCATTCTCTCTCTCTCTATTTTGACCCCCATTCTCTCTCTCTCTATTTTGACCCCCCATTCTCTCTCTCTATTTTTACCCCCATTCTCTCTCTCTCTATTTTTACCCCCATTCTCTCTCTCTCTCTATTTTTACCCCCATTCTCTCTCTCTCTATTTTACCCCCATTCTCTCTCTCTCTATTTTACCCCCCATTCTCTCTCTCTCTATTTTTACCCCCATTCTCTCTCTATTTTTACCCCCATTCTCTCTCTCTCTATTTTTACCCCCATTCTCTCTCTCTCTATTTTTACCCCCCATTCTCTCTCTCTATTTTTACCCCCCGATTCTCTCTCTCTCTATTTTTACCCCCCATTCTCTCTCTCTATTTTACCCCCATTCTCTCTCTCTCTCTATTTTTACCCCCCATTCTCTCTCTCTCTATTTTTACCCCATTCTCTCTCTCTCTATTTTTACCCCCCATTCTCTCTCTCTATTTTTACCCCCATTCTCTCTCTCTCTATTTTTACCCCCCATTCTCTCTCTCTCTCTCTATTTTTACCCCCCTATTCTCTCTCTCTATTTTTACCCCCCATTCTCTCTCTCTCTCTATTTTTACCCCCATTCTCTCTCTCTCTCTCTCTATTTTTACCCCCATTCTCTCTCTCTCTCTATTTTTACCCCCCATTCTCTCTCTCTCTCTATTTTTACCCCCCATTCTCTCTCTCTCTCTATTTTTACCCCCCATTCTCTCTCTCTCTCTATTTTTACCCCCATTCTCTCTCTCTCTCTATTTTTACCCCCCATTCTCTCTCTCTCTCTATTTTTACCCCCATTCTCTCTCTCTCTCTATTTTTACCCCCATTCTCTCTCTCTCTATTTTTACCCCCATTCTCTCTCTCTCTCTATTTTTACCCCCCATTCTCTCTCTCTCTCTCTCTCTATTTTTACCCCCATTCTCTCTCTCTCTCTCTCTATTTTTACCCCCCATTCTCTCTCTCTCTATTTTTACCCCCCATTCTCTCTCTCTCTCTATTTTTACCCCCCATTCTCTCTCTCTCTCTATTTTTACCCCCCATTCTCTCTCTCTCTCTCTCTCTATTTTTACCCCCCATTCTCTCTCTCTCTCTATTTTTACCCCCCATTCTCTCTCTCTCTCTATTTTTACCCCCCATTCTCTCTCTCTCTCTATTTTACCCCCATTCTCTCTCTCTCTCTATTTTTACCCCCCATTCTCTCTCTCTCTCTATTTTTACCCCCCATTCTCTCTCTCTCTCTATTTTTACCCCCCATTCTCTCTCTCTCTCTCTCTCTATTTTTACCCCCCATTCTCTCTCTCTCTATTTTTACCCCCCATTCTCTCTCTCTCTATTTTTACCCCCCGATTCTCTCACTTTTCCCCCCGATTTTCCGCCGCCTGTTTTTTTCCCGCTCACGGTCCGGGCGCGGTGACGTCATCTCCCGCTCCCACGTGACCGCCGCCTTTAAACCATAAATTAAATTCCCCGGGCCGGCGGATCCTCTCTCCCCCTCCCCCGGGGGTCTTTTACCCCAAAACACAAACTCCGGATTTTTCTTTTGTTCAAAGTCAAACCTTCTGTGTTTTGTTTTTAAACGAAACGGCAGGCGCAGCTCCGCGGCCATCCGCGCATGCGCACTTTTCAAATCTTCGAACTGAGGCGCGAGCGGCCAACGGAAAAAAACCGCCCGGAAAAGAATCACGTGGTCCCGTGGCCATGGCGCCAAACTCCCCTCACCGTGCACCCATATCCCTCACCCTGCACCGATATCCCTCACCCTGCACCCATATCCCTCACCCTGCACCCATATCCCTCACCGTGCACCCATATCCCTCACCGTGCACCGATATCCCTCACCGTGCACCGATATCCCTCACCCTGCACCCATATCCCTCACCCTGCACCGATATCCCTCACCCTGCACCCATATCCCTCACCCTGCACCGATATCCCTCACCCTGCACCCATATCCCTCACCCTGCACCGATATCCCTCACCCTGCACCGATATCTCTCACCGTGCACCGATATCCCTCACCCTGCACCGATATCCCTCACCCTGCACCCATATCCCTCACCCTGCACCGATATCCCTCACCCTGCACCGATATCCCTCACCCTGCACCGATATCCCTCACCCTGCACCGATATCCCTCACCCTGCACCGATATCCCTCACCCTGCACCGATATCCCTCACCCTGCACCGATATCCCTCACCCTGCACCGATATCCCTCACCGTGCACCGATATCCCTCACCCTGCACCGATATCCCTCACCCTGCACCGATATCCCTCACCCTGCACCGATATCCCGCACCGTGCACCGATATCCCCTCACCCTGCACCGATATCCCTCACCGTGCACCAATATCACCTCACCGTGCACCAATATCCCTCACCGTGCACCATATCCCTCACCGTGCACCGATATCCCCTCACCGTGCACCGATATCCCTCACCGTGCACCGATATCCCTCACCGTGCACCGATATCCCTCACCGTGCACCGATATCCCTCACCGTGCACCAATATCCCCTCACCGTGCACCAATCTCCCTCACCGTGCACCAATCTCCCTCACCGTGCACCGATATCCCCTCACCGTGCACCAATATCCCTCACCGTGCACCAATCTCCCTCACCGTGCACCAATCTCCCTCACCCTGCACCAATATCCCTCACCGTGCACCAATATCCCTCACCGTGCACCAATCTCCCTCACCGTGCACCAATATCCCTCACCGTGCACCAATATCCCCTCACCCTGCACCAATATCCCTCACCGTGCACCAATATCCCTCACCCTGCACCAATATCCCCTCACCCTGCACCAATATCCCTCACCGTGTACCAATCTCCCCTCGCCGTGCACCAATCTCCCTTACCCTGCACCAATATCCCTCACCCTGCACCAATATCCCTCATCCTGCACCAAACTCCCCTCACCGTGCACCAATATCCCTCACCATGCACCAATCTCCCCTCACAGTGCACCAATATCCCTCACCGTGCACCAATCTCCCCTCACAATGCACTAATATCCCTCACCGTGCACCAATCTGCCTCTCCGTGCACAAATCTCCCTCACCGTGCACCAATATCCCCTCACCGTGCACCAATATCCCTCACCGTGCACCAATATACCCTCACCTTGGACCAATATCCCTCACCGTGCACCAATATACCCTCACCTTGGACCAATATCCCCTCACCGTGCACCAATATCCCTCACCGTGCACCAATATACCCTCACCTTGGACCAATATCCGTCACCGTGCACCAATATCCCTCACCGTGCACCATATCCCTCACCGTGCACCAATATCCCCTCACCGTGCACCGATATCCCTCACCGTGCACCGATATCCCTCACCGTGCACCAATATCCCCTCACCGTGCACCAATATCCCCTCACCGTGCACCAATATCCCCTCACCGTGCACCAATATCCCTCACCGTGCACCAATCTCCCTCACCGTGCACCAATCTCCCTCACCCTGCACCAATATCCCTCACCGTGCACCAATATCCCTCACCGTGCACCAATCTCCCTCACCGTGCACCAATATCCCTCACCGTGCACCAATATCCCTCACCCTGCACCAATATCCCCTCACCCTGCACCAATATCCCTCACCGTGTACCAATCTCCCCTCGCCGTGCACCAATCTCCCTTACCCTGCACCAATATCCCTCACCCTGCACCAATATCCCTCATCCTGCACCAAACTCCCCTCACCGTGCACCAATATCCCTCACCATGCACCAATCTCCCCTCACAGTGCACCAATATCCCTCACCGTGCACCAATCTCCCCTCACAATGCACTAATATCCCTCACCGTGCACCAATCTGCCTCTCCGTGCACAAATCTCCCTCACCGTGCACCAATATCCCCTCACCGTGCACCAATATCCCCTCACCGTGCACCAATATCCCTCACCGTGCACCAATATCCCCTCACCGTGCACCAATATCCCTCACCGTGCACCAATCTCCCTCACCGTGCACCAATCTCCCTCACCCTGCACCAATATCCCTCACCGTGCACCAATCTCCCTCACCGTGCACCAATATCCCTCACCGTGCACCAATATCCCTCACCCTGCACCAATATCCCCTCACCCTGCACCAATATCCCTCACCGTGTACCAATCTCCCCTCGCCGTGCACCAATCTCCCTTACCCTGCACCAATATCCCTCACCCTGCACCAATATCCCTCATCCTGCACCAAACTCCCCTCACCGTGCACCAATATCCCTCACCATGCACCAATCTCCCCTCACAGTGCACCAATATCCCTCACCGTGCACCAATCTCCCCTCACAATGCACTAATATCCCTCACCGTGCACCAATCTGCCTCTCCGTGCACAAATCTCCCTCACCGTGCACCAATATCCCCTCACCGTGCACCAATATCCCTCACCGTGCACCAATATACCCTCACCTTGGACCAATATCCCTCACCGTGCACCAATATACCCTCACCTTGGACCAATATCCCCTCACCGTGCACCAATATCCCTCACCGTGCACCAATATACCCTCACCTTGGACCAATATCCGTCACCGTGCACCAACGTCCCCTCACCATACGCCATTATCCCTTCACCATGCACCAATATCCCTTACGCCATGCAACCCATTATCCCAGCCTGTTCAGTCTTTCCTGATAGTTATAACCTCTCAGTTCTGGTATCATCCTTGTAAATCTTTTTTGCACCTTCTCCAGTGCCTCTTTATCATTTTTATAATATGGAGACCAGAACTGTGCACAGTGCTCCAAGTGTGGTCTAACCAAGGTATATGGAGACCAGAACTGTGCACAGTGCTCCAAGTGTGGTCTAACCCAGGAATATGGAGACCAGAACTGTGCACAGTGTTCCAAATGTGGTCTAACCAAGGTATATGGAGACCAGAACTGTGCACAGTGCTCCAAGTGTGGTCTAACCAAGGTATATGGAGACCAGAACTGTGCACAGTGCTCCAAGTGTGGTCTAACCAAGGTATATGCAGACCAGAACTGTGCACAGTGTTCCAAGTGTGGTCTAACCAAGGTATATGGAGACCAGAACTGTGCACAGTGCTCCAAGTGTGGTCTAACCAAGGTATATGGAGACCAGAACTGTGCACAGTGCTCCAAGTGTGGTCTAACCAAGGTATATGGAGACCAGAACTGTACACAGTGCTCCAAGTGTGGTCTAACCAAGGTTCTATACAAGTTCAACATAACTTCTCTGCTTTTCAATTCTATCCCTTAAGTCAGGTACAATTCGGGTGTAAATGGCAGGATTGCTGGAACAGCTCTGTGGCCCTCATTATCCCGCTGTTTTCACACTGGCATCACTTTGGGTGAAAGGTCCATCTTACACCAGCAGCCCAGATCCACTAGAACTTAGCCGGTATTTTAGAATGGGCATAACCCGGGCACGTCTAACTGTCACTGGCTGGTTGAGGTGCAGCCCAGAGTCCTGTACCACCATCAAACAGTCCCACTTATTTATAAATCCAACTTTTTGTACTTCACAAGAAATTAGAAACTCCAATTTATGTTAGGGTCAGGGTTCTTGATATATATTAATGACTTGGACTTGGGGGTACAGGGCACAATTTCCAAATTTGCAGATGATACAAAACTTGGAAGTGTAGTGAACAGTGAGGAGGATAGTGATAGACTTCAAGAGGATATAGACAGACTGGTGGAATGGGTGGACATGTGATAGATGAAATTTAATGCAGAAAAATGCAAAGTGATATATTTCGGTAGAAAGAATGAGGAGAGGCAATATAAACTAAAGGGCACAATTCTAAAAGGGGTGCAGGAACAGAGTGATCTGGGGGTAAATGTGCACAAATCGTTGAAGGTGGCAGGGCAGGTTGAGAAAGCAGTTAAAAAAGCATACGGGATCCTGGGCTTTATAAATAGAGGCATAGAGTACAAAAGTATGGAAGTCATGATGAACCTTTATAAAACACTGGTTCGGCCACAACTGGAGTATTGTGTCCAGTTCTGGGCTCCGCACTTTAGGAAGGATGTGAAGGCCTTGGAGAGGGTGCAAAGGAGATTTACTAGAATGATTCCAGGGATGAGGGACTTCAGTTACATGGATAGACTGGAGAAGCTGGGGTTGTTCTCCTTGGAACAGAGACGGTCGCAAGGAGATTTGATCGAGGTGTTCAAAATCATGAAGGGTCCAGACAGAGTAGATAGAGAGAAACTGTTCCCATTGGCGGAAGGGTTGAGAACCAGAGGACACAGATTTAAGGTGATTGACAAAAGAACCAAAGGCGACATGAGGAAAAACTTTTTTACACAGCGAGTGGTTAGGATCTGGAATGCACTGCCCGAGGGGGTGGTGGAGGCAGATTCAATCATGGCCTTCAAAAGGGAACTGGATAAGAACTTGAAAGGAAAAACTTTGCAGGGCTACGGGGAAAGGACGGGGGAGTGGGACTAGCTGGATTGCTCTTGCACAGAGCCGGCACGGACTCGATGGGCTGAATGGCCTCCTTCCGTGCTGTAACCTTTCTATGATTCAATGTTTAACCGACGTTCGATTAAAGCAGCCTTGAGCAATCTGGACATTGCACCAAATATAAACAAGACTCCTGTGCAATATTTACCTCAGATACAGTGGAAAGGACTTTCTTTACCCCAAAATAAAGTCAAAATTGCACAATATTCTGATTCAGAATGTCTCCTCCAAGCCTTGGGCCAGTTGGATTTTGACAAATTGTAATAAAGCATTACCCTGAGAGGAACCTCTGAGACACGTCCCGATGAGGTTTATCTGTGCACATGTTGACATCACCGCAATGTTATCAACACAAAGAAATATTTCCCTGAGAGACTCTCCCAAACTGATCCAAAACTCTGCTCCCCCCGTATCCTAACCCGCACCGAGTCCCGTTCACCCATCACCCCCTGTGCTCGCTGACCTACATCGGCTCCCGGTCCGGGAACGCCTCGATTTTAAAATCCTCATCCTCCTGTTCAAATCCCTCCGTGGCCCTCACTCCCCTCCCTATCTCTGTAACCTCCTCCAACCCTCCGAGATCTCTGCGCTCCTCCAATTCTGGCCTTGTCACAATCCCCGATTCCCATCGCTCCGCCATTGGCGGCCGTGACTTCAGCTGCCTGGGCCCTGAGCTCTGGAATTCCCTCCCTAAACCTCTCCGCCTCTCTCTCTCCTCCTTTAAGACGCTCCTTAAAACCTACCTCTTTGACCGAGCTTTTGGTCACCTGTCCTAATATCTCCTTATGTGGCTCGGTGTCAAATTTTGTTTGATAATCGCTCCTGTGAAGCGCCTTGGGACGTTTTACTACGTTAAAGGCGCTATATAAATGCAGATTTTTATTGTAGCTCCTCCTGGGTGGATTCTGTATGATTCTGTACAACTCTTTGGTAACAGGAATTAATGCAGTGAGTAATTCCTATTTACTCTTCAGGCCCTCCCGACAGTTACTGATGGTGAGATTCCAACCGGGAGGCTTGTCAGGCCCCAAATAATTGCGACAAGAGAAATAAGAGTCCATGCAAGGAATGGGCTTCCGTGATGCTCTGGCGGGTGATTGTTTGTGTATTTAACCCCTTCGCGCTCATCATCATCGACGCTGGAAGATTTTCCAGACAGTCAAGGAGAGATGGCCATGATGGTTTCAGCAGAAGTAAGAAGATGATTTTTGGAAGTGAAATGATGCTCATTGACTTTGAGCTAACCCGAGAAATTTGGAGGCTGCGGTCCACTGTCAGCAGGGCTCAGTATTGTACATGTGCCTGCAATTTCCACAGAAGCCCTCGTCGAACACCACCGATAAATCGATTAATTGGCCATTCGTCGGACTGCCGTTAGGGACATCCTTCTGTGTACTTCGCCCCAACGTGTTTCTGTATTGGTGAATCCCCTGCACCATCTCAGAGATAGTCAATGCAGTGCACAGTGCTGCAGTCTGGAATAAATAACTCCCAGCACATAATCCAGGCCGACACTCCCAGCGCAGTACTGAGGGAGCGCCGCACTGTCGGAGGGTCAGTACTGAGGGAGCGCCGCACTGTCGGGGGGTCAGTACTGAGGGAGCGCCGCACTGTCGGAGGGTCAGTACTGAGGGAGCGCCGCACTGTCGGAGGGTCAGTACTGAGGGAGCGCCGCACTGTCGGAGGGTCAGTACTGAGGGAGCGCAGCACTGTCGGAGGGTCAGTACTGAGGGAGCGCCGCACTGTCGGAGGGTCAGTACTGAGGGAGCGCCGCACTGTCAGAGGGTCAGTACTGAGGGAGCGCCGCACTGTCGGAGGGTCAGTACTGAGGGAGCGCCGCACTGTCGGAGGGTCAGTACTGAGGGAGCGCCGCACTGTCGGAGGGTCAGTACTGAGGGAGCGCCGCACTGTCGGAGGGTCATTACTGAGGGAGCGCCGCACTGTCGGAGGGTCAGTACTGAGGGAGCGCCGCACTGTGGGAGGGTCAGCGCTGAGGGAGCGCCGCACTGTCGGAGGGTCAGTACTGAGGGAGCGCCGCACTGTCGGAGGGTCGGTACTGAGGGAGCGCCGCACTGTCGGAGGGTCGGTACTGAGGGAGCGCCGCACTGTCGGAGGGTCGGTACTGAGGGAGCGCCGCACTGTCGGAGGGTCGGTACTGAGGGAGCGCCGCACTGTCGGAGGGTCAGTACTGAGGGAGCGCCGCACTGTCGGAGGGTCAGTACTGAGGGAGCGCCGCACTGTCGGAGGGTCAGTACTGAGGGAGCGCCGCACTGTCGGAGGGTCAGTACTGAGGGAGCGCCGCACTGTCGGAGGGTCAGTACTGAGGGAGCGCCGCACTGTCGGAGGGTCAGTCAGAAGAAGAGCAGGGAGTTCTCCTACTGACCTGGGCCAACTTTCCTCCATCGACCAACAAAACCTTCAGTTATTTATCTCAATGCTGTATGTGGGATCTTGCTCTGTAAAAATTGGCCAGTGTTTTGCACTTCAAAAAAAGACAGAGCTTGCATTTATATAGCGCCTTTCACTGCCTCAGGAGGTCCCAATGCACGATTTGAAGGGTCGTCACTGTTGTGATGTAGGAATGGTAATCGATTGGTTGAGATGGGGAGTTCTGAGGATGTGATAGGGTTCTATATAAATGCAAGTTTGTTCTTTTAACAGCAGCAGAATAAGGACATTGAGTAAAGTTTAATCAAGGTTACAAATACTTTATTTGCTGTTCTCGCTCGTTGAGTTCATTTCTCGGTGGACTTTGGTCTGATTTCTAAATCTCACCTTCTCTCTCCGCTATATTAGAAACATCAGCAAAAGGTCACAGGCAACTCATCTGAACCGAGGAGGAGAAAGAATAAATGACCACACACTGTCCCTGAAAACTCGTGGAAGTGAAAATGTCTGACATGGGGAAGGTAAGTTTTACCTAAAGGAATGCATTGCCATTAAATGTAATTCTACTTTCATGGTTTCACATTCTGGCTGACTGGATTCATTAGGGAAATAGACTGTTCCTTCCTAACCAGAGCTTAGAGGTACTCGGAGAGAGGGAGAGAGAGAGAGAGAGAGAAAGAGAGAGAGAGAGAGAGAAAGAGACAGAGAGAGAGAGAAAGAGAGAGAGACAGAGAGAGGGAATGACAGAGAGAGACAGAGAATGAGAGAGACAGGGAGAGAGAAAGAGACAGAGAGAGAGAGAGAATGAGAGAGAGACAGGGAGAGAGAGACACAGAGAGAGAGAGAAAGAGACAGGGAGAGAGAGAATGAGAGAGAGACAGGGAGAGAGAATGAGAAAGAGAAAGAGAGAGACAGAGACAGAGAGAGAGAATGACAGAGAGAGACAGAGAATGAGAGAGAGAGAAAGAGACAGAGAGAGAGAAAGAGAGAGAGAGAGAGAGAATGACAGAGAGAGACAGAGAGACAGGGAGAGAGAGACAGAGAGAGACAGAGAGAGAAAGAGACAGAGAGAGAGAGAATGAGAGAGAGACAGGGAGAGAGAATGAGAAAGAGAGAGAGAGAGACAGAGACAGAGACAGAGAGAGAGAATGACAGAGAGAGACAGAGAATGAGAGAGACAGGGAGAGAGAAAGAGACAGAGAGAGAGAGAATGAGAGAGAGACAGGGAGAGAGAGACACAGAGAGAGAGAGAGAAAGAGACAGAGAGAGAGAGAATGAGAGAGAGAGACAGGGAGAGAGAGAATGAGAGAGAGACAGGGAGAGAGAATGAGAAAGAGAAAGAGAGAGAGAGACAGAGACAGAGAGAGAGAATGACAGAGAGAGACAGAGAATGAGAGAGAGAGAAAGAGACAGAGAGAGAGAGAATGAGAGAGACAGAGAGAGAGAGAGAAAGAGAGACAGGGAGAGAGAGAGAGAGAGAGAGAGAGCAAATGACAGAGAGAGACAGAGAGAGAGAATGAGAGAGACAGAGAGAGAGAGAGAAAGAGAGAGAGACAAGGAGAGAGAGAGAATGAGAGTTAGAGAGAGAGAGAATGACAGAGAGAGACAGATGGAGACAGAGAATGAGAGAGACAGGGAGAGAGAATGACAGAACGAGAGAGACTGCAATCTCGCAGACCACACTACACCGTCCTGTGGTATAAAATCTACCCGAGGAGTTTGATCTTGACGGGGCGAGTGTTTGATTTTTTTGCAGTGAATGTGAATGCCGGGTTTCACACTGTGTTTTTCCCCTCTTGCTGTTTTATTCCTGTGTTTGTCAGATGATCTGGCTCTGCGCGCTGCTCTGTCACTGCAACTTCTGGACCGTAACATCGGACGACTGTCCTGCGTTATCTCAGGTAAGAGTCTCGTACAAACAGGCACGTCCACCCATCAGGGCTGTTCATGTCGCATTGCTGTGTGTTGGGCCCGTGACCGCACTCACCGTGACTGTGGATGTTATAAGAGGTCCCCACAGCACTGACACCCTGTGGCCATCCTCATCAGAGCCCCGGAAACAAATAGTTTCACTTCGTGACGCTTACAAGTTACGTAAGGGAAGGACCAGTTTGGATGTTGGACGATGCCTTTCCCCAATCGGAGAGGAGTTTTCCCGACTTTTGACCCCCCGTCCAACAACTGGCCTGGGTTTTTAAATCTGGTTTCTCGCCTCTCCCGGGAGATCACACGGTTTCGGGCGGGGTGGGGAGTCTGTGCATTGTGATACACGAGGTACCCCAGTTGTGTGGGACAGGCTGGACAGACCAGAGGGTCTTTCCCTGTCTGTCATTGATCGTATAAAAAGAAAGACTCGCATTTCTACAGGGTCTTTCACCACCTCAGGACGCCCCAAAGAGATTTACACCCAGTGAAGTACTTTTTTTGAAGTGTGCTCACTGTTGTAATGTGGGAAACGCGGAGGCCAATTTGCGCACAGCAAGATCCCACAAACAGCAATGTGATAAATGACCAGATCATCAGTTTATTTGGTGATGTTGGTTGAGGGATAAATATTGGCCCCAGGACACCGGGGAGAACTCCCCCCTGCTCTTCTTCAAAATAGTGGCCGTGGGATCTTTTACATCCACCTGAGAGGGCAGACGGGGCCCTCGGTTTAACGTCTCATCCAAAAGACGGCACCTCCGACAGTGCGGCGCTCCCTCAGTACCGACCCTCCGACAGTGCGGCGCTCCCTCAGTACCGACCCTCCGACAGTGCGGCGCTCCCTCAGTACCGACCCTCCGACAGTGCGGCGCTCCCTCAGTACCGACCCTCCGACAGTGCGGCGCTCCCTCAGTACCGACCCTCCGACAGTGCGGCGCTCCCTCAGTACCGACCCTCCGACAGTGCGGCGCTCCCTCAGTACCGACCCTCCGACAGTGCGGCGCTCCCTCAGTACCGACCCTCCGACAGTGCGGCGCTCCCTCAGTACCGACCCTCCGACAGTGCGGCGCTCCCTCAGTACCGACCCTCCGACAGTGCGGCGCTCCCTCAGTACCGACCCTCCGACAGTGCGGCGCTCCCTCAGTACCGACCCTCCGACAGTGCGGCGCTCCCTCAGTACCGACCCTCCGACAGTGCGGCGCTCCCTCAGTACCGACCCTCCGACAGTGCGGCGCTCCCTCAGTACCGACCCTCCAACAGTGCAGCACTCCCTCAGTACTGACCCTCCGACAGTGCAGCGCTCCCTCAGTACCGACCCTCCGACAGTGCGGCACTCCCTCAGTACTGCACTGGAGAGCGTCGGCCTGGATTTTGTCTTCAAGTCTCTGGAGTGGGGGCTCGAACCCACGACCCTCTGACACAGAGTGAGGGAGTTACCCACTGGGCCAGGTTTGGCACCTAACAAAGCAGCAAAGGTTCAGACGCTTGGTATCCACAAGGAAGGTCGGCCGGGCTGCGGGGAGGGCCTTACAGTTTCATGGTTTTAGAGCCGAGTCCTTCTATGTACCTGCTACACAGTGGATGGGCCACTGAAAACAGGATTTTCCAATTGTTTCAGATAACTGTTCAGAAAATAAAAGACGCCATTGATAAAACACAGGAGATCGATGCCTTGAAGCAGAAGGTCAACCATTTGGAAGAGCAGGTGGCCAAACTCATAAAACGTAAGTAAGAAAATACAGGACCCTGGGCCTTATAAACAGAGGCCTTGAGTACAAAGCAAGGAAGTTATACTAAACCCTTTATAAAACCCTGGTTAGGCCTCAGCTGGAGTATTGTGTCCAATTCTGGGCACCGCACTTTAGGAAGGATGTCAAGGCCTTGGAGAGGGTGCAGAGGAGATTTACCAGAATGGGACCAGGGATGAGGGACTTCAGTTATGTGGAGAGACTGGAGAAGCTGGGATTGTTCTCCTTAGAGCAGAGAAGGTTAAGGGGAGATTTAATCGAGGTGTTCAAAATCATGAGGGGTTTTGATAGAGTAAATAAGGAGAAACTGTTTCCAGTGGCAGGAGGGTCGGTAACCAGAGGACACAGATTTAAGGTAATTGGGAAAAGAACCAGAGGGGAGATGAGGAGAATGTTTTTTTACACAGCGAGTTGTTCTGATCTGGAATGCGCTGCCTGAAAGGGCGGTGGAAGCAGATTCAATAATAACTTTCAAAAGGGGAATCGGATAAATACTGGAAGGGGAAAAATTTGCAGGGGCTCTGGGGAAAGAGTAGAGGGGAGTGGGACTAATTGGACAGCTCCTTCAAAGAGCCGGCGCAGGCACGATGGGCCGAACGGCCTCCTCCTGTCTGTAAGAGTCTATGATTTTACCGGCAGTGCTCATAACTCCTTCAGGGCAGCAGCGAGCGGGTACGATGCGATCCACTGAGGCTGCACCTTGCGGCTGGCCCCCCCGCCACTTTCCCCCCTTTCGCCCCCCTGAAATCTGCGGGTGGAAGCCAACTGATCCCTTTACACGTGGCGTGAGAGGGGGGAAAGGTCACGCCCTCCGCACTCCCAATCGCACCAGGCCACCATGTTGGAACTCCCTAAAGGGGAAGCCAATTCCTGGCTACCGTTCCCCGTCAAATCCCGGATTTTCTGGGCCGTTGCCGCCCCTGGTGGGAGGCTGCTGGGATGGCTGGAACCTCCCTGGTACCTGGATGTGCCGGGGTCTCCACCTCAAGCCGGGGTTTCCAGTGGCCTTTCCTGGAGGGCAGAGCCTCGTGCCTCCCCCGAACAAGTCCACCGACACAGAAGCGGGGGGGGGTGGGATTGGGGACCAAGGAGAGGGGATTTCTTACACTCAGTGTTCCCCCTCCCTCTGCCTTACTGGGACTATCTGGGGTCGGGCAGTCCGAGTGAGGTGGATCGCCAGCGGGCCTGGGCACCCAGAGATCGGGTTGGACAATCCTTTACGCGGCCCGTGTCGGAGGGGGCACCGCACAGTCTCCGGAAGGTGGGGTGGGGGCAAGACCTGGTTGGCGTTGCCCGGTCATCGGGTGGGAGAGGGGGAGCGGGAGGGAGCGATACAGACGATTCCCCCCACGCACCAAACGCCCAGTCCCGCTGCCTTCTCCGTTCACCCCACGAATCCCAGCGCGCGCGATCCGCCCGTAACCCGCGATCTTTGGGGCCCATCCCTTAAACCGTGCCGAAGTTTGAGCTCGTCCGTCATTCGCCCTGTCGTACCCTGGCTGTTTCGTACTCTCATGCCACCCCCCCACTCTCTTTGCCTCCAGATAAGTCGACTGTTATTTTCCACGCCAAGGTTTCCAACGGTAAGCATCCCCAGAACCAGAATCCGGTCATATACGATGTAATTGTCGTCAACCAAAGGTCTGCTTACAATGCCTCGTCTGGAACCTTCACCGCAACAGTCCCCGGCTTCTATTACTTCACTTATTCACTGCTCGGTCAGCAGCATGCAAGGAATACAGCAGCGCATCTTGTGAAGAATGGAGAAGATATCAGCTATCTGCACAGCATACTGGCAAACAACGAGGCTCAGACATCGTCAATGACTGTAATATTGTCCCTCACCAAAGGCGACCGAGTCTGGGTCCGGGTGGAGGGCGGAATCACTTGGAGTGCAAACGGTAGCATGAATTTCCAGGGTGTGCTCTTGGAGGCTGCGGCAGAATGACTTCACAGGACTGGTGGGTATGGACGGGCCCATCTCCCACAGGATGAAGGGGAAGTCCAATCTGCCCAACCAACACGGCCACCAGATCCAAGAGGAGAGGCACATTTTTAATCTTTCTTTGCAAACTTGCTTAGTTTTTGTGCAGGATCATTTTTTTTCAGGTTTTGTTAACCTCATAGGATGAGAAAAGGCCAATCAGCCCATCGAAACCCCTCCCTCTGATACTCCATCTCTCCCATCGAAACCCCTCCCTCTGATACCCCAACTCTCCCATCGAAACCCCTCCCTCTGATACCCCAACTCTCCCATCGAAACCCCTCCCTCTGATACCCCAACTCTCCCATCGAAACCCCTCCCCTCTGATACTCCATCTCTCCCATCGAAACCCCTCCCTCTGATACCCCAACTCTCCCATCGAAACCCCTCCCTCTGACACCCCAACTCTCCCATCGAAACCCCTCCCTCTGATACCCCAACCCTCCCATCGAAACCCCTCCCTCTGATACCCCAACCCTCCCATCGAAACCCCTCCCCTCTGATACCCCAACCCTCCCATCGAAACCCCTCCCTCTGATACCCCAACCCTCCCATCGAAACCCCTCCCCTCTGATACCCCAACTCTCCCATCGAAACCCCTTCCTCTGATACCCCAACTCTCCCATCGAAACCCCTCCCTCTGATACCCCAACTCTCCCATCGAAACCCCTTCCTCTGATACCCCAACTCTCCCATCGAAACCCCTCCCTCTGATACCCCAACTCTCCCATCGAAACCCCTCCCTCTGATACCCCAACTCTCCCATCGAAACCCCTCCCTCTGATACCCCATCCCTCCCATCGAAACCCCTTCCTCTGATACCCCAACTCTCCCATCGAAACCCCTCCCTCTGATACCCCAACTCTCCCATCGGAACTTGCATTGTTTCTTCGGTCCCTTAGCTTTGACCCTCCCTACAGCCCCCAACCCCCGGCGAGTCTCTGATTTAATCATGTCTCTCAGCCGCTACGGATCTCGTAGACTCTCCCCCATCGTCTGCTCGGCCGAGCCTTTGTGTCCGTTCATTCTTGGTTAATCGGGAATGTTGAGCGTGTAGATGGGATGATACCCCAAATGGATAAGAGGCTGAAGATATAGTCTGCTGCTTGCTGGTCTCTCCCTCGTGTGGCCCTGGCCTGGAGCTGTCAGCTTGGTTCAGGTTATAGTTTTCTTACCCGTGTCACCAGATCGTAGGTTCAAACCCCACGTCCTCTAGACGGAGGCAATGCTGCACGATCGGAGGTGCCGTCTTTCAGATGTGACATTAAACCGTCTGCCCTCTCAGGTAGACTACTCGATGTCCTGACCAGTGTTTATCACTCAGCCAACACGACCAAAAACAGAGTAACTGGCCATTCATCTCATTTCTGTTTGTGGGATCTTCCTGTGCAGAACTTGGCTTCCAATTACCTGCAATGCACTTGTCGAGCATTTACCTACAGGTCTGTCCTGCAGCGAGACTTTAATCGCAGGCTTCCCCCATGTGGCTGCTCGTGGCAGTCTGGCTGACCCGGGGTCCCCTGCACTGGCCAGGTCTGCTGTTACAGCACCAGGATAGGGCAGTCAGTCAGTGCCGCTTTCACTACGAGCAGCACAGTACGATCCCACTCTCCCCCTCACCCTCCCGTACCCTTTAATATCCCACCCAGTCTAATCCCACTCTCCCCTCACTCCCCGTACCCTTTAATATCCCACCCAGTCTAATCCCACTCTCCCCTCACTCCCCGTACCCTTTAATATCCCACCCAGTCTAATCCCACTCTCCCCCTCACTCCCCGTACCCTTTAATATCCCACCCAGTCTAATCCCACTCTCCCCTCACTCCCTGTACCCTTTAATATCCCACCCAGTCTAATCCCACTCTCCCCCTCACTCCCCGTACCCTTTAATATCCCACCCAGTCTAATTCCCTCTCTGTGTATCTCTCAGGACTATGTGATATCCCTCTCTGTATCTCCCGGGGCCGTGCGATATCTCTCTCTGTATCTCCCGGGGCCGTGCGATATCCCTCTCTGTATCTTTCGGGGCCGTGCGATATCCCTCTCTGTATCTCCTGGGCCTCTCTGTATCTCTCGGGGCCGTGCGATATCCCTCTCTGTATCTCTCGGGGCCGTGCGATATCCCTCTCTGTATCTCTCGGGGCCGTGCGATATCCCTCTCTGTATCTCTCGGGGCCGTGCGATATCCCTCTCTGTATCTCTCGGGGCCGTGCGATATCCCTCTCTGTATCTCTCGGGGCCGTGCGATATCCCTCTCTGTATCTCTCGGGGCCGTGCGATATCCCTCTCTGTATCTCTCGGGGCCGTGCGATATCCCTCTCTGTATCTCTCGGGGCCGTGCGATATCCCTCTCTGTATCTCTCGGGGCCGTGCGATATCCCTCTCTGTATCTCTCGGGGCCGTGTGATATCCCTCTCTGTATCTCCCGGGGCCGTGTGATATCCCTCTCTGTATCTCTCGGGGCCGTGCGATATCCCTCTCTGTATCTCTCGGGGCCGTGTGATATCCCTCTCTGTATCTCTCGGGGCCGTGCGATATCCCTCTCTGTATCTCTCGGGGCCGTGCGATATCCCTCTCTGTATCTCTCGGGGCCGTGTGATATCCCTCTCTGTATCTCTCGGGGCCGTGTGATATCCCTCTCTGTATCTCTCGGGGCCGTGTGATATCCCTCTCTGTATCTCTCGGGGCCGTGCGATATCCCTCTCTGTATCTCTCGGGGCCGTGTGATATCCCTCTCTGTATCTCCCGGGGCCGTGTGATATCCCTCTCTGTATCTCTCGGGGCCGTGCGATATCCCTCTCTGTATCTCTCGGGGCCGTGCGATATCCCTCTCTGTATCTCCTGGGCCTCTCTGTATCTCCCGGGGCCGTGTGATATCCCTCTCTGTATCTCTCGGGGCTGTGTGATATCCCTCTATGTATCTCCCGGGGTCGTGTGATTTCCCTCTATGTATCTCCTGGGCCTCTCTGTATCTCCCGGGGCCGTGCGATATCCCTCTCTGTATCTCCCGGGGCCGTGTGATATCCCTCTATGTGTATAAAAAACTTGAAGACGCATTGTTGTTGAACCAGTGCAATCATGTGATTTAATTTGGTTTGAAATATACAGTACGATCAGCCCCACATGCTCCCTCACATCACAGCAACAGTTTAAGGCACTTTACTTGATTAAGTTGAGAAACATTCATCGTGGTAGAGAGAATTGGAATGAACAGCAATGAGACACATCTTGTTACATCTTCAAAAAGCCGATGTCTTGAGACAAGTCGATAGTTCTTAAGTTAAACTGAAAACCAAAAAAAGGTGGGAATCACTGCGTTAGAACTGTAGAATTGACAGTTTAAAGATATTTGGAAGTAATTTTCACCTTCACTGCCCGGACAGGAATCTAACAGGATCCCAATGGAATGGGAATCAGGCGTGTGATTTCCTTCCACTGGGTCTTTAAGATTATGAAAGGGTTCGATAGGGTAAACGTAGAGATAATGTTTCCACTTGTGGGGGGAGACCAGAACTAGGGGGCCATCAATATAAGAGAGTCACTAATAAATCCAATAGGGAATTCAGGAGAAACTTCTTTACCCAGAGAGTGGTGAGAATGTGGAACTCACTCCCACAGGGAGTAGTTGAGGTGAATAGTGTAGATGGATTTAAGGGGAAGCTGGATAAACACATGAGGGAGAAAGGAATCGAAGGATATGGTGATAGGGTGAGAGGGAGTAGGGAGGGAGGAGGCTCGTGTGGAGCATAAACACCGGGATAGACCAGTTGGGCCGAATGGCCTGTTTCTGTGCTGTAGACTCGATGTAATTCAATGATGGGGAAATGAAAGTGACTCCCGTTGATTACACAGACTCTGAACACACCACCTGCACCATCGGCCTCCCTGACATGTTTTCACCGCCGAATAATTAGTTACAACCCGTAGGATCAGCTGGTGGGGGGTGAGGTCATCAGGGAGCACACAGAGAAGAGTGAGGATAGAGAATCAGTCCCCAAAAATAGGGAGAGAGAGAGAGAGAAGGAGAGGGAGGGGAGAGAGAGAGAGAGAGAGGGAGAGGGAGGGGAGAGAGAGAGAGAGAGAGAGGGAGAGGGAGGGGAGAGAGAGAGAGAGAGAGAGAGAGGGAGGGGAGAGAGAGAGAGAGAGAGAGAGGGAGGGAGAGAGAGGGAGAGAGAGGGAGGGAGAGAGGGAGAGGGAGGGGAGAGAGAGAGAGAGAGAGAGAGGGAGAGAGAGGGAGGGAGAGAGAGGGAGGGAGAGAGAGGGGAGAGGGAGAGAGAGAGGGAGAGGGAGAGGGAGGGGAGAGAGGGAGGGAAAGAGAGGGAGGGAGAGAGAGGGAGGGAAAGAGAGGGAGGGAGAGAGAGGGAGGGAGAGAGAGGGAGGGAGAGAGAGGGAGGGAGAGAGAGAGAGAGAGGGAGAGGGAGGGAGAGAGAGAGAGGGAGGGAGAGAGAGGGAGGGAGAGAGAGGGAGGGAGAGAGAGAGGGAGGGAAGCGAGGCAGACAGAGAAGGAGGGGAGAGAGGGGGAGGGAGAGAGAGAGAGAGGAGAGGGAGAGAGGCAGAGAGAGAAGGGAGAGGGGAAAGAGAAACAGACAGAGAGAGGGAGGGGATAGAGAGCTGGAGAGAGAGGTCGAGGGATAGAGAGAAAGTGAGAGAGGTGAAGAGAGAGAGACACAGACAGAGAGAGTGGATGACTCCAGCTTTACGCAGGCACCGATCGGTACTGCCGTGAGTTACTGCCAGGGAGACTCACCAGCTCGAGAACTCCTTCGCCAGCCATGCCCTGAAGAACTTCTGGATGTCAGTAGTGACCTTCCCATCGGGAAGCCTCAGCCCACCTTTGCTGTTGCCGTCAAAGTTGCCGCAGGCACCGCACAGCTGGTTATCGAATGTGTCGCCCACGGTCAATGTGAGATCACTGAATCCACCGAACCGCACCCGGACTTTGGAGGTATGGTCCAGAATCACTGCGCCCGCCTCAATACTGATCGTCACTTTGGAGGTGGCTTTGAACGGGAATTGGTCTTTCTTCAGTGGGTGTCCATTCACCTGGGTCAAGAAAAGATGGTATTACAGACCCGAGATAATCTGTCACTGCCCCGGGGCATATCAGTCAATCAATCAATCAATCAATCCATCATCGATCAAATCAATCAATCATCAATCAAATCAATCATCGATCAAATCAATCAATCATCAATCAAATCAATCATCGATCAAATCAATCAATCATCAATCAATCAATCATCAATCAAATCAATCATCGATCAAATCAATCATCGATCAAATCAATCAATCAATCCATCATCGATCAAATCAATCAATCATCAATCAAATCAATCCATCATCGATCAAATCAATCAATCATCGATCAAATCAATCAATCATCAATCAAATCAATCATCGATCAAATCAATCAATCATCAATCAAATCAATCATCGATCAAATCAATCAATCATCAATCAAATCAATCATCAATCAAATCAATCATCGATCAAATCAATCAATCATCAATCAAATCAATCCATCATCGATCAAATCAATCAATCATCAATCAATCAATCATCGATCAAATCAATCAATCATCAATCAAATCAATCATCGATCAAATCAATCAATCAATCCATCATTGATCAAATCAATCATCAATCAAATCAATCAATCAATCAATCCATCATTGATCAAATCAATCAATCAAATCAATCAATCCATCATCGATCAAATCAATCAATCAATCCATCCATCATTGATCAAATCAATCAATCAATCCATCATTGATCAAATCAATCAAATCAATCAATCAATCCATCCATCATTGATCAAATCAATCAATCAATCCATCATCAATCAAATCAATCAATCATCAATCAAATCAATCAATCCATCATTGATCAAATCAATCAATCATCAATCAAATCAATCAATCCATCATCGATCAAATCAATCAATCAATCCATCATTGATCAAATCCATCATCGATCAAATCAATCAATCCATCCATCATTGATCAAATCAATCATCAATCAATCCATCATCGATCAAATCAATCAATCATTGATCAAATCAATCATCAATCCATCAATCATCGATCAAATCAATCATCAATCAATCCATCATTGATCAAATCAATCAATCATTGATCAAATCAATCAATCAATCCATCCATCATTGATCAAATCCATCATCAATCAATCCATCATCGATCAAATCAATCAATCCATCCATCATTGATCAAATCAATCATCAATCAATCCATCATCGATCAAATCAATCATCAATCAATCCATCATCGATCAAATCAATCATCAATCAATCCATCATCGATCAAATCAATCATCAATCAATCCATCATCAAATCAATCATCAATCAATCCGTCATCGATCAAATCAATCATCAATCAATCCATCATCGATCAAATCAATCATCAATCAATCCATCATAGATCAAATCAATCATCAATCAATCCGTCATCGATCAAATCAATCAATCAATCCATCATCGATCAAATCAATCATCAATCCATCATCGATCAAATCAATCATCAATCAATCCATCATCAAATCAATCATCAATCCATCATCGATCAAATCAATCATCAATCAATCCATCATCAAATCAATCATTAATCAATCCATCATCGATCAAATCAATTATCAATCAATCCATCATTCATCAAATCAATCAATCCATCATCAAATCAATCATCAATCAATCCGTCATCGATCAAATCAATTATCAATCAATCCATCATCAAATCAATCATCAATCCATCAATCATCGATCAAATCAATCAATCATCGATCAAATCAATCAACCAATCCATCATTGATCAAATCAATCAATCAATCCATCATCAAATTAATCAATCAATCATCGAGCAAATCAATCATCAATCAATCCATCATCGATCAAATCAATCCATCCATCATTGATCAAATCAATCAATCCGTCATCGATCAAATCAATCAATTCTTCATCAATCAATCCATCATCAATCAAATCAATTATCAATCATCGATCAAATCAATCAATTCTTCATCAATCAATCCATCATCGATCAAATCAATCATCAATCCATCCCTCATCAAATCAATCCATCAATCCATCATCGATCAAATTAATCATTAATCAATCCATCAATCAAATCAATCATCAATCAATCATCGATCAAATCAATCAAATCTTCATCAATCAATCCATCATCGATCAAATCAATCATCAATCAATCCATCATCAAATCAATCCATCATCGATCAAATCAATCATCAATCAATCCATCATCAATTAATCAATCATTGATCAAATTAATCCATCATCAATTAATCAATTAATTAATCATTAACCTCACAGTTAGTTTGGAATCCAGCTTTCTGCTTTAATCATGGGGAGTCTTCCATAGTCTAAATGCATGTGCCCACCCAGTGTGGGACCGAGAGACACGGAGCGGGAGATCACCGCCCGGTGTGGGACCGGGAGACACGGAGCGGGAGATCACCGCCTGGTGTGGGACCGAGAGACACGGAGCGGGAGATCACCGCCCGGTGTGGGACCGAGAGACACGGAGCGGGAGATCACTGCCCGGTGTGGGACCGAGAGACACGGAGCGGGAGATCACCGCCCGGTGTGGGACCGAGAGACACGGAGCGGGAGATCACCGCCCGGTGTGGGACCGAGAGACACGGAGCGGGAGATCACCGCCCGGTGTGGGACCGAGAGACACGGAGCGGGAGATCACCGCCCGGTGTGGGACCGGGAGACACGGAGCGGGAGATCACCGCCCGGTGTGGGACCGAGAGACACGGAGCGGGAGATCACCGCCCGGTGTGGGACCGAGAGACACGGAGCGGGAGATCACCGCCCGGTGTGGGACCGAGAGACACGGAGCGGGAGATCACCGCCCGGTGTGGGACCGAGAGACACGGAGCGGGAGATCACCGCCCGGTGTGGGACCGGGAGACACGGAGCGGGAGATCACCGTCCGGTGTGGGACCGAGAGACACGGAGCGGGAGATCACCGCCCGGTGTGGGACCGAGAGACACGGAGCGGGAGATCACCGCCCGGTGTGGGACCGAGAGACACGGAGCGGGAAGGGCCCAGGTCCCATGCCCGATCCGAGCTTGCTGATGTCGCCCAGGATGGGTGTCTGCGGTACAATGGTCCTCAGTGCCCACGGGTTAGAGAGAGAAAAAGATCAGAATGTTTATGAGCCTCCTGGGCTCAAACACACAGACTCTGATTTGATAAATTCGTCCCCCAGGACCACATGGGAATTCAGCAATGAGATGTACTAGTGTGAAAGTTGTGCCCCCTCAACCTTTCCGCAGGATTCCCCGGGCCCTGTTGGTAGATGCCCTGCAGCGGGTACCAATCCTGCCAACGGTCAGCTCATCCCATCACCCAACAAACTGCACGGGGCAATCGGTAGGGACCAGCTGTCTGGGCGCCATGGCGTCAACCAAGGGTGACTCTCTGCCTTCTCTGCCAGGGTCACTCTCTGCAGGGGGCACTGCCCCTGTCACTCTCTACGTTCTCTGCTGGATGGAACTATTCTTGCAAACACTGGCTCCTTGCTTGGAAAAAATATTAACGGAGATATGCACCGCAGAAGAATGCGAGCCGGTGCCCGCCGCGGTGTCTCAGGGTCTTGGTCTTACCCAGATGCTCGCCTCCTCCGTCACGATGATGAAGGCACCTTCGAAGTAGGCGTAGACGGCCGCTGCCCCCAGCTTCCCCTTCCCGCCGCAGGGCCTGAAGTCCACCAGCAGCCTGAACCAGGACACCGAGCTGGCGTTGCAAACCGAGGCCAGCTCGTAAGCTCCCGCCTTCTGGACCCGGCCGGCCGAACCGTCGAAGGTGCTCAGCTCCCGGCCGTCCCTGACCGAACAGGCCGCCTCCTTCCTGTAGCAGCCGCGCACCCCGTCCCGAAGCTGGCAGACCTCGGGGGCCGGGCACTTGGACTTCTCGCACAGCACGGCACCTGTGGCGTAGCATGTGCAATTCTCCCCGCAGTCCGACCTGAAGATGCTCTCACCGGCCTGAAAAACAAAAGTACAACGCAATTAAATACAGCAAACCCAACATCAGGTAACACGCCTGTAAGATTACATCGAATCAGATCGAATGTACAGCACAGAAACATTCGGACCACACTTGGAGCACTGAGCACAGGTCTGGTCTCCATATTACAGAAAGGATATAGAGGCACTGGAGAAGGTACAAAAAAGATTCATAAGGATGATACCAGAGTGAAGCTCCCTCTACACTGTCCCGTCAAACACTCCCAGGGCAGGTACAGGGTTAGATACAGAGTAAAGCTCCCTCTACACTGTCCCATCAAACACTCCCAGGGCAGGTACAGGGTTAGATACAGAGTAAAGCTCCCTCTACGCTGTCCCATCAAACACTCCCAGGGCAGGTACAGGGTTAGATACAGAGTAAAGCTCCCTCTACACTGTCCCATCAAACACTCCCAGGGCAGGTACAGGGTTAGATACAGAGTAAAGCTCCCTCTACACTGTCCCATCAAACACTCCCAGGGCAGGTACAGGGTTAGATACAGAGTAAAGCTCCCTCTACACTGTCCCATCAAACACTCCCAGGGCAGGTATAGGGTTAGATACAGAGTAAAGCTCCCTCTACACTGTCCCATCAAACACTCCCAGGGCAGTTACAGGGTTAGATACAGAGTAAAGCTCCCTCTACACTGTCCCATCAAACACTCCCAGGGCAGGTACAGCACGGGTTAGATACAGAGTAAAGCTCCCTCTTCACTGTCCCATCAAACACTCCCAGGGCAGGTACAGGGTTAGATGCAGAGTAAAGCTCCCTCTACACAGTTGCTCCCCTGGTGCCCTACACTCTGGGCTTTGGTCTTTTGGGATTCCCAATAATAAAGATGTAGACTGGTACCTGGAAGTATCTCTCCTGATAGATGCAGCCGCAGGTGTCTATGGGAATGCACTTGTCGCCACTGAAGACGAACCCAGCATCACACTGGCAGCCCTCGGAGCACGTGGTGTCGCAGGACACGGGATCGATGATTTCAGCACAGGTGGACTCGCAGGTATCGGTACAGAGCTCGTAGTGGCTGTGGGCCGGGCAGGAGAGAGCTGCCCCCCCCGGCAAAAAAGGAGGATATCGTTACAAAGCCAGAACAGAGACAAGGCAAGGTTACTCAGGATAAGCAGAGTTTTGACGACGCTGAAGGGAACTCGGGGAGAAAATCGATGGAAGGGAATTGTTCCTCGTCGTGAAGGGCTCGAATCCCAAGTGACACGAGTTTAAAATGAAGGGAGTTGGCAGTAGGGAGGGAGGTCGGAGATCAGGTTCTGAAATAAACCTCCAGGAAATGGCAGCGAAGAGGACAGTGTAAATTAGATCTGTTTCTCAATTGAGGGGGGATTGAGGGAGATGGGGAGATGGTGGGTAGGTGGGATTGAGGGAGATGGGGAGAAGATGGGTAGGTGGGATTGAGGGATATGGGGAGACGGTGGGTAGGTGGGATTGAGGGATGTGGGGAGAAGGTGGGTAGGTGGGATCGAGGGATATGGGGAGACGATGGGTAGGTGGGGTTGAGGGATATGGGGAGAAGGTGGGTTGGTTGGATTGAGGGAGATGGGGAGAAGGTGGGTAGGTGGGATTGAGGGATATGGGGAGACGGTGGGTTGGTTGGATTGAGGGAGATGGGGAGAAGGTGGGTAGGTGGGATTGAGGGAGATGGGGAGAAGGTGGGTAGGTGGGATTGAGGGATATGGGGAGACGGTGGGTAGGTGGGGTTGAGGGATATGGGGAGAAGGTGGGTTGGTTGGATTGAGGGAGATGGGGAGAAGGTGGGATTGAGGGAGATGGGGAGAAGGTGGGTAGGTGGGATTGAGGGAGATGGGGAGATGGTGGGTAGGTGGGGTCGAGGGATATGGGGAGACGGTGGGTAGGTGGGGAGAAGGTGGGTTGGTGGGATTGAGGGAGATGGGGAGAAGGTGGGTAGGTGGGATTGAGGGATATGGGGAGAAGGTGGGGAGGTGGGATTGAGGGAGATGGGGAGAAGGTGGGTAGGTGGGATTGAGGGAGATGGGGAGAAGGTGGGTAGGTGGGATTGAGGGAGATGGGGAGAAGGTGGGTAGGTGCGATTGAGGGAGATGGGGAGAAGGTGGGGTTCATCAGTTAAAAAGATCTACTGTTGGGCCCGATAGCCTCTCTTTGTTGCTATGGAGTGAACGTTGACTCTGTATGAAGACTTTGAACAACATGTCGGCCCATTTGCTGCCTGTCCCTGGTCAGCTTTGGCCCAGCACCACATGGCCAGTATGTGTCGAGGTCGCTGAGTTGAGCCTGGGAAATGATTGGGCTCCACAGCTCGCCTAAGTCCCCCCGCCCCTTCGAGTTGGGGAAGGAGTGGGGGAGGGGGGGGGGGAGGATGGAGATAGTAAGAATTAGCCAGTTCCTCCCATTGCTGACCGCTGTCCAGTCTCTCCTGCTCTGGGTCTGGCAAGGAGAAGACTGGAATAATTTGCTCGTTCCCCCTCTAGGGCTCAGAGTCGAGGCTGCCCCTGGACCCCACGCCCTTGAGGAGGGGCGATGAGAGCTCGCTCAGCTCAGCTCACAGTGGAAGGGCTACGAGTCACGCTGGACTGATAAACGGTTTGCGGGGGGACTACGTCTCGAAGATAAAAGGAAATATTTCACCAGCAGGCTTCTCCCTCTCCCCACCCCGAGGGATCTCATACTTACGACAGAAGTCTTTGCCTCTCCAGGACTGGATCTGAACACCAGCAGCTTGACAGGCAGTGGCGTAGGCTTGGAGGCTGAGACAGAGCTCCTCAGTCCGGCCAACGGCCTGGCACAAGTCGTACAAACAATTGTCAAAGAAACGGTCAGGGCTGACCACCTTATAACACTCAGCGAATGGTCCTTTGGCTGCCTTGATGAAACCGCACATGTTATCTCTGCTGTACAAGGATCTCTTGTTGGTGTCGCACTTGGGGCACTTGTCTCCACAGCTGTCGTTGCACTGGGCTCCTCGAACAAACACCTTCCAGCTCGACCCAAACTCAGTCGCGTCAGTCACCTTCTTCCCGTTGGGGAGGGTGAACTCATCCGTCTTTTCCCCGTTGTAGTTTCCGCACAGCCCTCCCAATTTACCCCTGTAAGTGCTGGGGACCTCCACTGCCACATAATACACCGTGTCGTACATCACCTGCAGACCAGACGCTGTCTTCAGAACAATTTTGTTCCCTTCCTGGGTCACTTTTACTCTCTTACAGCGTAATTGGAAGGGCAGGTGAAAGAATTCTCCGTCAACCTAGCAAAGAAAGGGAAGCAAATTAACAAGATACCCGAGGGTCAGAACCCCCTCCTTATTGCGAGTTAAATAAGCAAATATCAAGTCAGATAATTCAGCATCAACCAAGATGGTGTCCACCCGCTGAATGAGAGATGATTGATCACCGCCCGGTGTGGGACTGTGGGACACGGAGCGGGAGATCACCGCCCGGTGTGGGACCGAGAGACACGGAGCGGGAGATCACCGCCCGGTGTGGGACCGAGAGACACGGAGCGGGAGATCACCGCCCGGTGTGGGACTGTGGGACACGGAGCAGGAGATCACCGCCCGGTGTGGGACTGGGAGACACGGAGCGGGAGATCACCGCCCGGTGTGGGACCGAGAGACACGGAGCGGGAGATCACCGCCCGGTGTGGGACCGGGAGACACGGAGCGGGAGATCACCGCCCGGTGTGGGACCGGGAGACACGGAGCGGGAGATCACCGCCCGGTGTGGGACTGAGACACGGAGCGGGAGATCACCGCCCGGTGTGGGACCGGGAGACACGGAGCGGGAGATCACCGCCCGGTGTGGGACTGTGGGACACGGAGCGGGAGATCACCGCCCGGTGTGGGACCGGGAGACACGGAGCGGGAGATCACCGCCCGGTGTGGGACCGAGAGACACGGAGCGGGAGATCACCGCCCGGTGTGGGACTGTGGGACACGGAGCAGGAGATCACCGCCCGGTGTGGGACTGGGAGACACGGAGCGGGAGATCACCGCCCGGTGTGGGACCGAGAGACACGGAGCGGGAGATCACCGCCCGGTGTGGGGCCGAGAGACACGGAGCGGGAGATCACCGCCCGGTGTGGGACCGAGAGACACGGAGCGGGAGATCACCGCCCGGTGTGGGACTGTGGGACACGGAGCGGGAGATCACCGCCCGGTGTGGGACCGAGAGACACGGAGCGGGAGATCACCGCCCGGTGTGGGACCGAGAGACACGGAGCGGGAGATCACCGCCCGGTGTGGGACCGGGAGACACGGAGCGGGAGATCACCGCCCGGTGTGGGACCGGGAGACACGGAGCGGGAGATCACCGCCCGGTGTGGGACTGAGACACGGAGCGGGAGATCACCGCCCGGTGTGGGACCGGGAGACACGGAGCGGGAGATCACCGCCCGGTGTGGGACTGTGGGACACGGAGCGGGAGATCACCGCCCGGTGTGGGACCGGGAGACACGGAGCGGGAGATCACCGCCCGGTGTGGGACCGAGAGACACGGAGCGGGAGATCACCGCCCGGTGTGGGACCGGGAGACACGGAGCGGGAGATCACCGCCCGGTGTGGGACCGGGAGACACGGAGCGGGAGATCACCGCCCGGTGTGGGACCGAGAGACACGGAGCGGGAGATCACCGCCCGGTGTGGGACCGGGAGACACGGAGCGGGAGATCACCGCCCGGTGTGGGACCGAGAGACACGGAGCGGGAGATCACCGCCCGGTGTGGGACCGGGAGACACGGAGCGGGAGATCACCGCCCGGTGTGGGACCGGGAGACACGGAGCGGGAGATCACCGCCCGGTGTGGGACCGGGAGACACGGAGCGGGAGATCACCGCCCGGTGTGGGACCGAGAGACACGGAGCGGGAGATCACCGCCCGGTGTGGGACCGGGAGACACGGAGCGGGAGATCACCGCCCGGTGTGGGACCGAGAGACACGGAGCAGTGTTGAGTTAATTGACGTCAGCAAGGGGGCAGTGATTGGGGAGTTACAATTGATCTCTTTACCCTGGGCTGGGGAGGGGGAGATAGATGTCTGATCTCCGAGTATAACTTGTGTCACAAGACTATCAGGGTCAGTGTTGGGCTGTCTCCCTGCCACTCGCAGTGGGCTGCGGCTGCTCACTCTCTACCTCATTAACACCGGCCTGTTAGCAGCAACACACATCGGTGCCTTCGGTCGAGATCGAGATTGTTTCCAGCACAATGTCTGCACTGAAAGGCTGGATCTATTTGTGACATTACAGTTTTATGAGTCGAGGCAACACTGCCCACTCCTGCACCGGGGGCATTGGTCACATTGGATTGGTTGACAAATGACAAATGACAGGATACAAGCTCCGCGCTGCCTCGCACAGAAATACAGTGGAATTCCCAACACACACAGAGTATCAGACAGAGTACATAAACTCAGCTGGAGCCAGCCTTAGGCTCAGTGGGAGCATTCCCACCTCTGAGGCAGAGGTTCAGGGTTTGAACACCACTCCAGACAGTCCCGGGGGCCGGAGCTCCAGACAGTCTCGGGGAGTGGAGACCGGAGCTCCAGACAGTCCCGGGGACCGGAGCTCCAGACAGTCCCGGGGACCGGAGCTCCAGACAGTCCCGGGGAGTGGAGACCGGAGCTCCAGTCAGTCCCGGGGAGCGGAGACCGGAGCTCCAGACAGTCTCGGGGAGCAGAGACCGGAGCTCC
This sequence comes from Heptranchias perlo, assembly GCF_035084215.1. Classification (NCBI taxonomy): domain Eukaryota; kingdom Metazoa; phylum Chordata; class Chondrichthyes; order Hexanchiformes; family Hexanchidae; genus Heptranchias; species Heptranchias perlo. The sequence goes on along the minus strand of NC_090366.1, from coordinate 15,020,339 downwards.
AGACAGTCCCGGGGAGCAGAGACCGGAGCTCCAGACAGTCCCGGGGAGCGGAGACCGGAGCTCCAGACAGTCCCGGGGAGCGGAGACCGGAGCTCCAGACAGTCCCGGGGAGCGGAGACCGTAGTTCCAGACAGTCCCGGGGAGCAGAGACCGGAGCTCCAGACAGTCCCGGGGAGCGGAGACCGGAGCTCCAGACAGTCCCGGGGAGCGGAGACCGGAGCTCCAGACAGTCCCGGGGAGTGGAGACCGTAGTTCCAGACAGTCCCGGGGAGCGGAGACCGGAGCTCCAGACAGTCCCGGGGAGCGGAGACCGGGGCTCCAGACAGTCCCGGGGAGTGGAGATCGCAGTTCCAGACAGTCCCGGGGAGCAGAGACCGGAGCTCCAGACAGTCCCGGGGAGCGGAGACCGGAGCTCCAGACAGTCCCAGGGAGTGGAGACCGGAGCTCCAGACAGTCCCGGGGACCGGAGCTCCAGACAGTCCCGGGGAGTGGAGACCGGAGCTCCAGACAGTCCCGGGGAGTGCAGACCGGAGCTCCAGACAGTCCCGGGGAGCGGAGACCGGAGCTCCAGACAGTCCCAGGGAGTGGAGACCGGAGCTCCAGACAGTCCCGGGGAGTGGAGACTGGAGCTCCAGACAGTCCCGGGGAGTGGAGACCGGAGCTCCAGACAGTCCCGGGGAGCAGAGACCGGAGCTCCAGACAGTCCCGGGGAGTGGAGACCGGAGCTCCAGACAGTCCCGGGGAGTGGAGATCGCAGTTCCAGACAGTCCCAGGGACCGGAGCTCCAGACAGTCTCGGGGAGTGGAGACCGGAGTTCCAGACAGTCCCGGGGACCGGAGCTCCAGACAGTCTCGGGGAGTGGAGACTGGAGTTCCAGACAGTCCCGGGGAGTGGAGATCGCAGTTCCAGACAGTCTCGGGGAGTGGAGACCGGAGCTCCAGACAGTCCCGGGGAGCGGAGACCGGAGCTCCAGACAGTCCCGGGGAGCAGAGACCGGAGCTCCAGACAGTCCCGGGGAGCAGAGACCGGAGCTCCAGACAGTCTCGGGGAGTGGAGACTGGAGTTCCAGACAGTCCCGGGGAGTGGAGATCGCAGTTCCAGACAGTCTCGGGGAGTGGAGACCGGAGCTCCAGACAGTCCCGGGGAGCAGAGACCGGAGCTCCAGACAGTTTCAGGGAGTGGAGACCGGAGTTCCAGACAGTCCCGGGGAGTGGAGACCGGAGCTCCAGACAGTTTCAGGGAGTGGAGACCGGAGCTCCAGACAGTCCCGGGGAGCGGAGACCGGAGCTCCAGACAGTTTCAGGGAGTGGAGACCGGAGTTCCAGACAGTCCCGGGGAGTGCAGACCGGAGCTCCAGACAGTCCCGGGGAGCAGAGACCGGAATTCCAGACAGTCCCGGGGACCGGAGCCCCACACAGTCCCGGGGAGCCGAGACCAGAGCCCCAGACAGTCCTGGGGAGTGGAGACCGGAGCCCCAGACAGTCCTGGGGAGTGGAGTTCCAGACAGTCCCGGGGAGTGGAGCTCCAGACAGTCCTGGGGAGCGGAGACCGGAGCCCCAGACAGTCCTGGGGAGTGGAGTTCCAGACAGTCCCGGGGAGTGGAGACTGAAGTTCCAGACAGTCCCGGGGACTGGAGCTCCAGACAGTCTCGGGGAGCGGAGACCGGAGCTCCAGACAGTCCCGGGGAGCGGAGACCGGAGCTCCAGACAGTCCCGGGGAGTGGAGACCGTAGTTCCAGACAGTCCCGAGGAGCAGAGACCGGAGCTCCAGACAGTCCCGGGGAGCGGAGACCGGAGCTCCAGACAGTCCCAGGGAGTGGAGACCGGAGCTCCAGACAGTCCCGGGGACCGGAGCTCCAGACAGTCCCGGGGAGTGGAGACCGGAGCTCCAGACAGTCCCGGGGAGTGCAGACCGGAGCTCCAGACAGTCCCGGGGAGCGGAGACCGGAGCTCCAGACAGTCCCGGGGAGTGGAGACCGGAGCTCCGGCTCTGAATTCCGGGTTGACGTCCAGCGGGAGTCTGATGTCCGGCGGGTGTGAGTGACCCCCACCCACCATCGTCCTGGTTATGGGGGCCCACAAAACCCCCCACCATCGGCCGGTACAGAGATGATTCGGGCCATTCCCTCCCCTACTTCACCCCATTCTCCAAGGGAAGAGCGTGAAGATCTGAAAACAATGATAACCCCAGGAGCCCACCCCACCCCACCGGTCCAACAGACTCACCTTGACCTTCCACTTCACCCCTTGCTCCATCGAGAATCGGTGTGCGTAAATCTCCACCACCACCAGCCTGGTCACCGCCACCTTCCCATTGCCCCACTTCTCGTTCTCCACTTGGACGTTGAAATCGACCAGGTCGGCCGTCGGCAGCACCACCTTGGCCAGCGTGTAGGTGCACGTGCCCTGGAAGTCAAAGGTTCGCCCGTCGAAGGAGATGTAGTGGGGGTCACCGGAGGCTACGCACTTGCCGTAACTGGCAGGGTGGCAGCCCTGGACCCCACCGGCAACTTTGCACACCTGATTGGCCCCGCAGGCGGACTGGAGACATTGCACCTCTCCGCCCCCCTCACAGGTACACTTCTCCTTGCAAAGGCCGCTCGGGTAGAAGACCTCTCCCTTCTTGCGGTAACCGCCCTTGTAAACGCAGCCGCACTCGGACAGGGGGAGGCACTGGTCCCCGCTCAGGATGGAGCCATTGTCGCACTCGCAGCTCTCCTTGCACGGGGCCCGACAGCCCTCCGGGGAGGTCAGGCTGTAGCAGGTTGCCGGGCAGCCCGATCCACACAGCTCGTAGTGGGTGTTGACTGGACAAGAGGGACCTGCAGAGGGGGAGCGGGGGGCGGGGGGGCGGTGGGGGGGGAACACAAGACAGGGAGCTCAGAGAACCGACAGAATGAGGCAGAGAAAAAAAAACAGCTCAACGGAGAGAAGGAACTTCCTTGTGGGTTGCAGTCTCTCTCCCTCTCCCTCTCTCGCCTCAGAGGGTCCTGGGTTCGAGACCCCACTCCAGAGACTTGAGCACAAAATCTAGGCCGACACTCCCAGGGTCAGTGCTGAGGGAGCGCCGCACTGTCGCAGGTGCCATCTTTCTTTAAACTCGCAACCAGTACCGACCCTCCGACAGTGCGGCGCTCCCTCAGTACCGACCCTCCGACAGTGCGGCGTTCCCTCAGTACTGACCCTCCGACAGTGCGGCGCTCCCTCAGTACCGACCCTCCGACAGTGCGGCGCTCCCTCAGTACCGACCCTCCGACAGTGCGGCGCTCCCTCAGTACCGACCCTCCGACAGTGCGGCGCTCCCTCAGTACCGACCCTCCGACAGTGCGGCGCTCCCTCAGTACCGACCCTCCGACAGTGCGGCGCTCCCTCAGTACTGACCCTCCGACAGTGCGGCGCTCCCTCAGTACTGACCCTCCGACAGTGCGGCGCTCCCTCAGTACTGACCCTCTGACAGTGCGGCGCTCCCTCAGTACCGACCCTCCGACAGTGCGGCGCTCCCTCAGTACTGACCCTCCGACAGTGCGGCGCTCCCTCAGTACTGACCCTCCGACAGTGCGGCGCTCCCTCAGTACTGACCCTCCGACAGTGCGGCGCTCCCTCAGTACTGACCCTCCGACAGTGCGGCGCTCCCTCAGTACTGACCCTCCGACAGTGCGGCGCTCCCTCAGTACTGACCCTCCCACAGTGCGGCGCTCCCTCAGTACTGACCCTCCGACAGTGCGGCGCTCCCTCAGTACTGGCACTGGGAGTATCGGCCTGGATTATGGGGCTCAAGTCTCTGGAGTGGGGGCTCGAACCCACGACCTTCTGACTCAGAGGGGGAGAGAGAGGGAGAGAGACCCACTGAATGAGTGCCTGCAGGTGGGGTTGGACGTACGGTTTCATCACATGACCTCCCACCTCCCAGCACCCCACCCCCGGGTTCCAGCCGATGGACGCTCGATGGTGAAGGTGCTCTCTCAATGCTGTCGTGGGGAGTTGCAGGATTTCAACCCAACAACGGTTATGACAACAACACCTTGCATTTATATAGCGCCTTTAACGTAGTAAAACGTCCCGAGGGGCTTCACAGGAGCGATTATCAAACAAAATTTAACACCGAGCCACATAAGGAGATATTAGGACAGGTGACCAAAAGCTGGGTCAAAGAGGTAGGTTTTAAGGAGCGTCTTAAAGGAGGAGAGAGAGTCGGAGAGGTTTAGGGAGGGAATTCCAGAGCTTAGGGCCCAGGCAGCTGAAGGCACGGCCACCAATGGTGGAGCGATGGGAATCGGGGGGATGGGCAAGAGGCCAGAATTGGCCAAGTCGGGATGGTGTGTGTCTGGGAGGGGAACGTGCAGGAGATGGTGTTCCCATGCACCTGCTATCCTTGTCCTTCTCGGCAGTGATGCTCCTGATGTCAACAAAGACTGAACAGGCCTGGGGCTCTTTCCTCTGGAAAAGAGAAGGCTGAGGGGTGACCTGATAGAGGTCTTTAAAATTATGAAAGTGTTCGATGGGGTAGACCTAGAGGAGGTGACCAGAACTAGGGGGCCATAAATATAAGATAGTCACTAATAAATCCAATGGGCAATTCAGGAGAAACTTCTTTCCCCAGAGAGTGGTGAGAATGTGGAACTCGCTCCCACAAGGAGTGGTTGAGGTGAATAGTGTAGATGGGTTTAAGGGGAAGCTGGATAAACACATGAGGGAGAAAGGAATAGAAGGATATGGTGATAGGGTGAGATGAAGTAGGGAGGGAGGAGGCTCGTGTGGAGCATAAACACCGGGATAGACCAGATGAGCCGAACGGCCTGTTTCCGTGCTGTACACTCCATGTAATTCTAAGTAACGCTGAGACTCTTCCACCCATTGAAACCCCTTCGACGCGCTCCCAGCGACTCCGCAGATTCCACTTACTGCAAAATTCCTTGCTCCTCCACTCGTAGACCTTCACCCCGGCCTCCTGGCAGGCAGCCGTGTAGGCGCTGAGGACATCGCAGAGGGGCTTCTGTCGCCCCTGGTATTGGCACAGGTCGTAAAGGCAATCGTTGAAAAAGAGGGCTGGGTCAACGGCCTTGTGGCAGTCCCTGAAGGGCCCCGTCTTGCTCCGGATCTTGCCGCAGAAGGCGTCTCGGCCGTACTTGCTCCCGTCGCACACGGGGCACGGCCCGACGCAGCCCGAGACGCAGCCTGGGCCGCTCGCCACCTTCCAGCCGTCTCCGAAAGCGTCTACGTCCTTGGCGACCCGTCCGTCGGGCAGGCGCAGCTCGTCCTTGCCGCTCCCGTCGTAGTTGCCGCAGAGGCCGCAGACCGCGCCCGAGTAGGTGCCGGGCAGCGTGACGGTGACGTAACTCTGCCAGTCAAAGGTCACCTTGAGGCCGAAGTCTGTCTGGAGCACAGCCGCCCAGCCGCTTTTGTAGACGGAGATCCGGTCGGTTTCGAAGTAATACGGGAGAGCGACGAAGAATCCGTTCACCTGAAAAAAGAATGAACTCCCGTTTCTATCGTGCCTTTCACCACCTCAGGATGTCCTGAAACATCTCACAGCCAATGAAGCACTCTTTGAAGTGTGGTCACTGTTGTAATGTAGGAAATGCGGCAGCCAATTTACGCACAGCAAGATCCCACAAACAGCAATGTGATAATGGCCAGTTTTTTTAGTGATGTTGGTTGAGGGATAAATATCGGCCCCAGGACACCGGGGAGAACTCCCCCCTGCTCTTCTTCAAAATAGTGGGGTGGGATCTTTTACATCCACCCGAGAGGGGCAGACGGGGCCTCGGTTTAACGTCTCATCCGAAAGACGGCCCCTCCGACAGTGCGGCGCTCCCTCAGTACTGACCCTCCGACAGTGCGGCGCTCCCTCAGTACTGACCCTCCGACAGTGCAGCACTCCCTCAGTACTGACCCTCCGACAGTGCGGCGCTCCCTCAGTACTGACCCTCCGATAGTGCGGCGCTCCCTCAGTACTGACCCTCCGACAGTGCGGCGCTCCCTCAGTACTGACCCTCCGACAGTGCGGCGCTCCCTCAGTACTGACCCTCCGACAGTGCGGCGCTCCCTCGGTACTGACCCTCCGACAGTGCAGCGCTCCCTCAGTACTGACCCTCCGACAGTGCGGCGCTCCCTCAGTACTGACCCTCCGACAGTGCGGCGCTCCCTCAGTAGTGGCACCGGGAGTGTGGAAGGTGGGTGGTGGGATTGAGGGAGTTGGTGAGAAGGTGGTTAGGTGAGATTGAGGGATATGGCGAGAAGGTGAGTTGGTGGGATTGAGGGAGATGGGGAGAAGGTGAGTAGGTGGGGTTGAGGGAGATGGGGAGAAGGTGAGTAGATGGGGTTGAGGGACATAGGGAGAGGGTGAGTAGGTGGGGTTGGGGGAGATGGGGAGAAGGTGAGTAGGTGGGGTTGAGGGACATGGGGAGAGGGTGACTCGGTGGAGTTGAGGGGTATGGTGAGAAGGTGAGTCGGTGGGGTTGAGGGAGATGAGGAGAAGGTGAGTAGGTGGGGTTGAGGGAGATGGGGAGATGGTGAGTAGGTGGGATTGAGGGAGATGGGGAGATGGTGAGTAGGTGGGATTGAGGGAGATGGTGGGGTTGAGGGAGATGGGGAGAAGGTGAGTAGGTGGGGTTGGGGGAGATGGGGAGACGGTGGGGTTGAGGGAGATGGAGAGACGGTGAGTAGGTGGAGTTGGGGGAGATGGGGAGAGGGTGAGTAGGTGGGGTTGAGGGAGACGGGGAGTAGGTGGGGTTGAGGGAGATGGGGAGACGGTGGGGTTGAGGGAGATGGAGAGACGGTGAGTAGGTGGAGTTGAGGGAGATGGGGAGAGGGTGAGTAGGTGGAGTTGAGGGAGATGGGGAGACGGTGAGTAGGTGGGGTTGAGGGAGACGGGGAGTAGGTGGGGTTGAGGGAGGGTTAGGGTTAGGGTTAGGGTTAGGGTGAGTCGGTGGGGTTGAGGGAGATGGGGAGACGGTGAGTAGGTGGAGTTGGGGGAGATGGGGAGACGGTGGGGTTGAGGGATACGGGGAGACGGTGAGTAGGTGGGGTTGGGGGAGACGGTGAGTCGGTGAGTCGGTGGGGTTGGGGGAGACGGTGAGTCGGTGAGTCGGTGGGGTTGGGGGAGACGGTGAGTCGGTGAGTCGGTGGGGTTGGGGGAGATGGGGAGACGGTGGGGTTGAGGGAGACGGGGAGAGGGTGAGTAGGTGGGGTTGTGGGAGATGGGGAGACGGTGGGGTTGAGGGAGACGGGGAGAGGGTGAGTAGGTGGGGTTGAGGGAGACGGGGAGAGGGTGAGTAGGTGGGGTTGTGGGAGATGGGGAGACGGTGAGTCGGTGGGATTGGGGGAGACGGGGAGAGTGTGAGTAGGTGGGGTTGGGGGAGATGGGGAGAGGGTGAGTAGGTGGGGTTGGGGGAGATGGGGAGAGGGTGAGTCGGTGGGGTTGAGGGAGATGGAGAGACGGTGAGTCGGTGGGATTGGGGGAGACGGGGAGAGTGTGAGTAGGTGGGGTTGGGGGAGATGGGGAGAGGGTGAGTAGGTGGGGTTGGGGGAGATGGGGAGAGGGTGAGTCGGTGGGGTTGAGGGAGATGGAGAGACGGTGAGTCAGTGGGGTTGAGGGAGATGGAGAGACGGTGAGTAGGTGGAGTTGAGGGAGATGGGGAGAGGGTGAGTCGGTGGAGTTGTGGGAGACGGGGAGATGGGGAGACGGTGGGGTTGAGGGAGACGGGGAGACGGTGAGTAGGTGGGGTTGGGGGAGATGGGGAGACGGTGAGTCGGTGGGGTTGGGGAAGATGGGTAGACGGTGGGGTTGGGGGAGATGGGGAGACGGGGAGACGGTGAGTCGGTGGAGTTGAGGGAGAGGGTGAGTAGGTGGAGTTGAGTGGGGAGATGGGGAGACGGTGGGGTTGGGGGAGACGGTGAGTAGGTGGAGTTGAGGGAGAGGGTGAGTAGGTGGAGTTGAGTGGGGAGATGGGGAGACGGTGGGGTTGGGGGAGACGGTGAGTAGGTGGAGTTGAGGGAGAGGGTGAGTAGGTGGAGTTGAGGGAGAGGGTGAGTAGATGGAGTTGAGTGGGGAGATGGGGAGACGGTGGGGTTGGGGGAGACGGTGAGTCGGTGGAGTTGAGGGAGAGGGTGAGTAGGTGGAGTTGAGTGGGGAGATGGGGAGACGGTGGGGTTGGGGGAGACGGTGAGTAGGTGGAGTTGAGGGAGAGGGTGAGTAGGTGGGGTTGAGGGAGAGGGTGAGTCGGTGGAGTTGAGGGAGAGGGTGAGTAGGTGGAGTTGAGTGGGGAGATGGGGAGACGGTGGGGTTGGGGGAGACGGTGAGTAGGTGGAGTTGAGGGAGAGGGTGAGTAGGTGGGGTTGAGTGGGGAGATGGGGAGACGGTGGGGTTGGGGGAGACGGTGAGTAGGTGGAGTTGAGGGAGAGGGTGAGTAGGTGGAGTTGAGTGGGGAGATGGGGAGAGGGTGGGGTTGGGGGAGACGGTGAGTAGGTGGGGTTGAGTCCTGTGGTGATTGTGATTGGCCTCTTCATTTCTCTCTTTGTCCCCCAATCAAAGCCACTCAACCCTCTCCTCCGAGAAACGTTGAACATCGGGAATCTCAAACAATGACCATGAAATACCCGTTCGTCCCGAGGATTTGTGCAGCAAAGTCTGGGCACTTACCATGATCCTGCCTGGTTCGACCACACTGAAAGTGATGGTGACCCCAAAGACCTCGGTCGTGACCACCTTGGTGTAGGAGACCGCGTTGTTGCCTCGGTGATTGTTCTGCACGCGGACTTCGAAGGGGGTGAGATCGGGGTCTTTGGAACACAGGCCCGACAGCTTGTAGATGCAGGTGCCCATGAAATCGAACTTCACCCCGTCAAATGTGGTGTAGTGCGGGTCCCCGGAGGCGGAGCAGGTCGAGTAGCTGGCCGGGAAGCAGCCTCGGACGCCATCGACCGTGGCGCACAGCTCGCCGGCTTTGCAACGGGCCTCGTTGCAAATCACCATCTTCAAGGCAGGGTCGCAGACGCACTGGACGCGGCACTTCCCCTCTGCCCAGAACTTATCGTTGGGCTTGTAGTAGAGACCCAGGTGGGTGCAGCCGCAAGCTTTGGACGGCACGCACTTTCCATCCACCAACACGTGGCCTGCATTGCACCGGCAGCTCTCCACGCAGGGCTGGGTACAGCGAGCCGGAGCGGACGGGTCCTCGCAGGTCGGCGAACAGGCACTCCCACATTCCTCGTAGTGGCTGTTTTCAGGGCACTCGTAGGCTGTGGAGAGACCAGAGACAGACTGAGTCTCAGGCTGAGTCAGAGAGATAGTCAGAGAGCGACAAGTGATCCTGCTCCATCACGGACCAAGCCAATAATAATACTCAAGCAGAATCAACACATGGGCCTCATGGTAACAGCTGCCGTTTATACAGAACCACAGGAGGAGGAGGACGTTCGGCCCGTCGTGTCTGTGCCAACCCTTCGCTATTCCCAAGCTAATCCCACTGCCCCATTCTCTCCCTGCAGCCCTGTATCAATCCCAAAAAGGCACCGACTCTCACTGGGGTACGGGTCCCACACACACCGACTCTCACTGGGGTACGGGTCCCACACACACTGACTCTCACTGGGGTACGGGTCCCACGGACACCGACTCTCACTGGGGTACGGGTCCCACACACACCGACTCTCACTGGGGTACGGGTCCCACGGACGCCGACTCTCACTGGGGTACGGGTCCCACAGACACTGACTCTCACTGGGGTACGGGTCCCACACACACTGACTCTCACTGGGGTACGGGTCCCACACACACCGACTCTCACTGGGGTACGGGTCCCACACACACCGACTCTCACTGGGGTACGGGTCCCACAGACACCGACTCTCACTGGGGTACGGGTCCCACAGACACCGACTCTCACTGGGGTACGGGTCCCACACACACCGACTCTCACTGGGGTACGGGTCCCACACACACCGACTCTCACTGGGGTACGGGTCCCACGGACACCGACTCTCACTGGGGTACGGGTCCCACAGACACCGACTCTCACTGGGGTACGGGTCCCACACACACCGACTCTCACTGGGGTACGGGTCCCACACACACCGACTCTCACTGGGGTACGGGTCCCACAGACACCGACTCTCACTGGGGTACGGGTCCCACAGACACTGACTCTCACTGGGGTACGGGTCCCACAGACACCGACTCTCACTGGGGTACGGGTCCCACAGACACCGACTCTCACTGGGGTACGGGTCCCACACACACCGACTCTCACTGGGGTACGGGTCCCACACACACCGACTCTCACTGGGGTACGGGTCCCACACACACCGACTCTCACTGGGGTACGGGTCCCACACACTGGGTATGGACCCTGTGTCCTTCCTGCTCTGTGCAACTCAGTCGCACACCGGAGAGGGGTCACCTCCCCACGGAACCTTTGGGGGTGCCCGGTTTTCTACCTGTAATAGACTTGGGGGACGACCAGACTCTCTGCGGGGGGGGGGGGGTGGGGGGGCGGAGACAGAGGGTGAAAATCACCTTGGGCATTAGTGGTAAAGAGGAGATGGTGAATTCGCTGCCAGTTTCACATTCTGCCCACATTCTTTTGCTCTGGGCGTACAAGCCGACTGGCAGATTCACCAACGCCCGCTGTGTGGCGACGAATCTCACCGCCTGCGCTCTCGCACTGGACGAGAAGATGCCTCTGCGTCCCGCTCTCCAATGAATTGCCTCAACCCCCCTTCCCCCCCGCCCTTGGCGTGTCGAGGCGGACCCTCCCGCCCTACTTACGGCAGGACGCTGCCTTGCGCCATCCCTTTACGGTGACGCCCGCCTTTTGGCACTCCGTGGCGTAGGCGTTGAGAGCCTGGCAGAACATGCTCTTCAGGCCCTGGTGGAGGCAGACGTCGTACACGCAGCTGTCGAAGAACGGGGAATGTTCGACCTTGACGTGACACTGGCGGAAGACGGTTTTCAGCAAGCCGCAGTACTTTTCGCTCTGGTACAAGCTCCGCTTGTCGTCGGGACAGGTCGGGCAGTAGCCCCGGCATTTGTCCCAGCAGAACAGGTCGTGGTCAAAGACCTTCCAGCCCTTGGCCCAGTCCACGATGGATGTCACAGTGGTTCCATTCGGAGTGACCGTCTCGTCACCCAGCTTCGCATTGAAGTTACCGCACAGCCCGCACATGTTGTTGAAGTAGCTGCTCGGAAGGTAAATGATCAGATACGAGTTCCACTCGTACAACACTTTCAGGCCAAAGTCCGTTTCCAAGACAGCGAACGCCCCGCTCTGGTAGAGACGCAGTTTACCGTCTTCGAGCGTCGCGGGGAGACTTGTTCGGACGTCATCAATCTGCACAAACCAGGGGGAATTTTCAAGATGATTGCTCACGATCAGCAGAGGTACGTATCGATCAGCAAACAACACGGCATAAGGCAATGGGTACAGGGTTAGATACAGAGTAAAGCTCCCTCTACACTGTCCCATCAAACACTCCCAGGGCAGGTACAGGGTTAGATACAGAGTAAAGCTCCCTCTACACTGTCCCATCAAACACTCCCAGGGCCGGTACAGGGTTAGATACAGAGTAAAGCTCCCTCTACACTGTCCCATCAAACACTCCCAGGGCCGGTACAGGGTTAGATACAGAGTAAAGCTCCCTCTACACTGTCCCATCAAACACTCCCAGGGCAGGTACAGGGTTAGATACAGAGTAAAGCTCCCTCTACACTGTCCCATCAAACACTCCCAGGGGCAGGTACAGGGTTCGATACAGAGTAAAGCTCCCTCTACACTGTCCCATCAAACACTCCCAGGGCAGGTACAGGGTTAGATACAGAGTAAAGCTCCCTCTACACTGTCCCGTCAAACACTCCCAGGGTCAGGTACAGGGTTAGATACAGAGTAAAGCTCCCTCTACACTGTCCCATCAAACACTCCCAGGGTCAGGTACAGGGTTAGATACAGAGTAAAGCTCCCTCTACACTGTCCCATCAAACACTCCCAGGGCCGGTACAGGGTTAGATACAGAGTAAAGCTCCCTCTACACTGTCCCATCAAACACTCCCAGGGCAGGTACAGGGTTAGATACAGAGTAAAGCTCCCTCTACACTGTCCCGTCAAACACTACCAGGGCAGGTACAGGGTTAGATACAGAGTAAAGCTCCCTCTACACTGTCCCATCAAACACTCCCAGGGTCAGGTACAGGGTTAGATACAGAGTAAAGCTCCCTCTACACTGTCCCATCAAACACTCCCAGGGTCAGGTACAGGGTTAGATACAGAGTAAAGCTCCCTCTACACTGTCCCATCAAACACTCCCAGGGCAGGTACAGGGTTAGATACAGAGTAAAGCTCCCTCTACACTGTCCCATCAAACACTCCCAGGGCAGGTACAGGGTTAGATACAGAGTAAAGCTCCCTCTACACTGTCCCATCAAACACTCCCAGGGCAGGTACAGGGTTAGATACAGAGTAAAGCTCCCTCTACACTGTCCTGTCCACTGCTATGTTTCCTGTCCCTGGAAAACGATGCCAGTGAGTTGCGGGTGATGACAGTATGTTTATCTGTGTCTCCCTATCGGTTATTGATCGACAGTCGGACCGCGTCACATGTTAACGATCTCACGCGAGCGTCCCACCCCACAGTGTGTGACAGCCTCACCCTGACTCGGCCCGTCTCGGATTTGTGAATGGAGATCTTGTAGCCGTAGACGTAGACGTGCACCAGTTTGACGAAGGACACGGCCGTGTTGCCTCGGGCGTCGTTCTTGGCCTCGACCTTGAAGGGGATTAAGTTGGCGTCGGAGCCGCAGGTCTTAGCTACGACGTAGGTGCAGGTGCCTTGGAAGTCAAAGTTAAGACCGTCGAAGGTGTGATAGTGAGGGTCTCCCCAGGCCCAGCAGGTCCCGGTGTACTGGGGGACACACACCGCTGCCCCCTTCTCCACCTTGCACGTCTCCTTCACTCGGCAATTTGCTGCTTTGCACGGGTCTGAACGGGACAGAACGCAACACACACACAGACTCAATAAAACAGAAAGCTTCAAACTCCCTGACCGGGCTCACCGGCTCGTATCGAAAGAGAGAAAGGTTTGCATTTCTGCAGCGCCTATCATCTCCACAGGACGTCCCCGAAGAGCTTTACACCCAGTGAAGTACTTTTTTTGAAGTGTGGTCACTGTTGTAATGTGGGAAACGCGGCAGCCAATTTGCGCACAGCAAGATCCCACAAACAGCAATGTGATAAATGACCAGATCATCTGTTTTTTTAGTGATGTTGGTTGAGGGATAAATATCGGCCCCAGGACACCGGGGAGAACTCCCCCCTGCTCTTCTTCAAAATAGTGGCCGTGGGATCTTTTACATCCACCTGAGAGGGGCAGACGGGGCCTCGGTTTAATGTCTCATCCGAAAGACGGCACCTCTGACAGTGCGGCGCTCCCTCAGTACTGACCCTCCGACAGTGCGGCGCTCCCTCAGTACTGACCCTCCGACAGTGCGGGGCTCCCTCAGTACTGACCCTCCGACAGTGCGGCGCTCCCTCAGTACTGACCCTCCGACAGTGCGGCGCTCCCTCAGTACCGACCCTCCGACAGTGCGGCGCTCCCTCAGTACTGACCCTCCGACAGTGCGGCGCTCCCTCAGTACTGACCCTCCGACAGTGCAGCACTCCCTCAGTACTGACCCTCCGACAGTGCGGCGCTCCCTCAGTACCGACCCTCCGACAGTGCAGGGCTCCCTCAGTACTGACCCTCCGACAGTGCGGCGCTCCCTCAGTACTGACCCTCCGACAGTGCGGCGCTCCCTCAGTACTGACCCTCCGACAGTGCAGGGTTCCCTCAGTACTGACCCTCCGACAGTGCAGGGTTCCCTCAGTACTGACCCTCCGACAGTGCGGCGCTCCCTCAGTACGGACCCTCCGACAGTGCAGCGCTCCCTCAGTACCGACCCTCCGACAGTGCAGCGCTCCCTCAGTACCGACCCTCCGACAGTGCGGCGCTCCCTCAGTACTGACACTGGGGAGTGTCGGCCTGGATTATGGGGCTCAAGTTTCTGGAGCGGGGGCTCGAACCCACGACCTTCTGAAGGTTTGGCCGCTGATAGCTGCCAGAACAGGCACTGCCAGTAAGATGGGCTGCCTTCCCATCAGGCTCTGGAGTCCCCTCTCCGCCCCCCCCCCCACTTACCGTGAGCAAGCCCCAAATTCGGGGTTGCTCCCTCCATAACCGAGACCTCCCCCACAAGCCGAACCTCAGAAAACAGTCGGGGGGCCAGGTCTGTCACACACCGCCCGACCCAGCACTGGGTCGAGACGTGAGGGTCCAGGGTGGTAAATCAGGCCCTGTGCTCTCTGATTGTCAATCCCACCGAGACGGTGGGCAGTTTTCGCCCACCTGGGATTGACCTGGTGCTGGGACCTCCGTGAGGCGGACGCGGAGGGGAACGGCTGGTCTCGATACTGAACCCTACCCTTGTTGTGACATCCCAAGACTCCATTTTTAATGTCACATTTCTTGTCGCTCGCACAGGAGATCTCTTCACAGAACAGGCCTGCCAGGGTACACGTGCACCTCTCCTTACACCCCGTCTGGATGGTAACTTCATCCGGCTGTGGAGGAGACAAACAGGAGTGAGTCAGTATCGGCAGGGGGTCCCCCGGGGGTCTGTCGATATCGGCAGGGGGTCCCCCGGGGGTCTGTCGATATCGGCAGGGGGTCCCCCGGGGGTCTGTCGATATCGGCAGGGGGTCCCCCGGGGGTCTGTCGATATCGGCAGGGGGTCCCCCGGGGGTCTGTCGATATCGGCAGGGGGTCCCCCGGGGGTCTGTCGATATCGGCAGGGGGTCCCCCGGGGGTCTGTCGATATCGGCAGGGGGTCCCCCGGGAGTGAGTCAGTATCGGCAGGGGGTCCCCCAGGAGTGAGTCAGTATCGGCAGGGGGTCCCCCGGGTGTCTGTCGATATCGGCAGGGGGTCCCCCGGGGGTCTGTCGATATCGGCAGGGGGTCCCCCGGGGGTCTGTCGATATCGGCAGTACAATATTACAATATGTTGTAATGTCGGAAACGTGGCAGCCAACTTGTGCACAGCAAGATCCCACAAACAGCAATGAGATACTGATCAGTGGTATTGGTTGAGGGATAAATATTCGGCCCAGGACACCGGGGAGAACGCCCCTGCTCTCTCAGTACTGACACTGGGGAGTGTCGGCCTGGATTATGGGGCTCGAGTCTCTGGAGTGGGGGCTCGAACCCACGACCTTCTGACTCAGAGGCGAGAGTGAGAGAGAGAGAGACCCACTGAGTCACGTCATGTCTGATATCCCTCTAATGTGAAGCAAATAACAGGTGGGTTGCCATGCAAACGGGCGCTGTAGGGGAAACCGTTGACGAGGGGTTCGCCCCGTTGACGAGGGGTTCGCCCCGATGACGAGGGGTTCGCCCCGTTGACGAGGGGTTCGCCCCGATGACGAGGGGTTTGCCCCGATGACGAGGGGTTTGCCTCATTGACGAGGGGTTTGCCTCGTTGACGAAGGTTTGCCCCGTTGACAAGGGGTTCACCCCGATGACGAGGGGTTCGCCCCGATGACGAGGGGTTTGCCCCGTTGACGAGGGGTTTGCCTCGTTGACGAGGGGTTCGCCCCGATGACGAGGGGTTTGCCCCGTTGACGAGGGGTTTGCCTCGTTGACGAGGGGTTCGCCCCGATGACGAGGGGTTCGCCCCGATGACGAGGGGTTCGCCCCGTGATACTAACCTTGTAATACCGCCCATTCTCAAAACAACCACATCCATCGATGGAAACACATTGGTCGCCATCCAAGAAGAAGCCATCGTCGCACTGGCATCCCTCGGAGCAGGTGTCTGGGCACTTGGTCAGGTCGGTGAGCCCAGCACAGGTAGTTTCACAGGTGTCAGCACAAATCTCGTAGTGGCTGTTCACTGGGCACTTCATCGCTGTGACACAAAACAAAACAAAAACGGGTTAAGGAAGTGAAGGGGTTGAAGAATGTCCTGGGGGAAATGGGAGAAGAGGATCCATCGGCTGTAAAGGACGACAAAGACTTGGCCCAATGATTCTACGGCGGAAGGGTCGGTAACCAGAGGACACAGATTTAAGGTGATTGGCAAAAGAACCAAAGGTGACATGAGGAAAAACTTTTTACACAGCGAGTGGTTATGATCTGGAATGCACTGCCCGAGGGGGTGGTGGAGGCAGATTCAATGATGGCCTTCAAAAGGGAATTGGATAAATACTTGAAGAGAAAAAATTTGCAGGGCTACAGGGAAAGAGCGGGGGAGTGGGACTAGCTGGATTGCTCTTACAAAGAGCCAGCACGGGCTCACTGGGCCGAACGGCCTCCTTCAGTGCTGTAACCTTTCTGTGATTCTATTCTAACATAGCTTGCTCAGGAATGGCTCAGAGGGCCTCCAAATTACCGAGTACAGTGACTTATCGTCTTGTGGGCAAACACCGCAGCCATTTTCCACACAGCAAGATCCCACAAACTGCCCTGAAGTGAATGCCCATTTAATCTGGGCAGGGGGGGGGGGGGCGGAGGGAGTTGCCCCCAGGACTCTGCTGCTGCTCTTCCAATAATGCCGTAGGATCTTGGAGACCCGCCCGAACCATCGAGATAGACAACCAGCTAACCCTGTACATTGTGTCTGGAGTTGGTTCAGTTTGCTGGGATATACGTAGTTGATGTTAATTGGGGTGAGCTTTTATCTCTCATTGGGAGACACTCAATCAGCCCGTGATTGGAACAGGAGGAGGCCATTCAGCCCCTTGAGCCTGTTCCACCGTTCAGTTGGATCATGGCCGATCTGTATATTGCCCATTGTTTGAGTAAATCCTATATTCTACTAAATAATTCCATTCATTAGCACAAGTGCCATGACCAGAGGTTAAAGGATGATAGAACATGATAATCGAGTACTTCAGTGGTATCACCAGCCCTGAAAAAGAACAACTCCCATTTCTACAGCGCCTTTAACGTAGTAAAACGTCCCAAGGTGCTTCACAAAATTTGACACCGAGCCACATTAAGGAGATATTAGGACAGGTGACCAAAAGCTTGGTCAAAGAGGTAGGTTTTAAGGAGGAGAGAGAGAGGCGGAGAGGTTTAGGGAGGGAATTCCAGAGCTTAGGGCCCAGGCAGCTGAAGGCACGGCCGCCAATGGTTGGGTGACGCGGAACAAAGAGTTTCAAAGCCCTCTTGAGGTTTGAGAGATCTTCGGACAGCAACAAACCGCAGTGATGATATTTTGTTGATACTCACGACAGAAGGTCTCGCTCCTCCAGCCTTTCACGTTGGCGTTCTGGGCCTGACAGGCCGACACATAAGCCTGGATGCTGTCACAGAGCACCTGGATGTTGCTGTTCGACTGGCAAGTATCGTAGAGGCAGTTGAGGTAGAACTGCTTGGGATCGATCACTTCTTTACAGGCTTTGAGGGGGCTGTTGGCTACGTAGAAGAAGCCACAGTAATTGTCCTTCTGGAAGATGGCCAACTTCTTGGGCTCGCAAACCGGGCACTGGTTGCCGCAGCCGTTGTTGCACTTGGCCCCCTCGACAAAGACGCTCCAGCTCTTGCCGAAAACCGTCACGTCCTTCGTCGTCGCACCGTCGCGGAGCGTGAACTCGTCTGTCTTCTTGCCGTTGAAGTTCCCACAGAGGCCCTGCATCTTCCCCCTGTAGTTACCAGGGACCGTCACCACCACGTAGTAAGTCAGGTCGTAGGTGACCACCAGGCCAAAGTCCGTCTCTATCACCGCCTTGTTTCCGTGCTGGTAGACCCAGATTTTGCCGCCGTCGACCGTCAGGGGCAGATTGGTCAGGATTCCGTTGATCTGCAAGCAAATAACCCAATCAAGCCCAAATGGATCTCAGCTCCAATTTCGACATTCAATCACCTCCAACTCCTGGAGACCTGAGTAAGGAACCAAGGGGGTCGCCAAACCCTCCAGGATTGTCCTGGAGTCTCTCAGGAATTGAAGACTAATCTCCAGGACTGTGCTGAGAGCAGAACCTCGGGAGGAAAATCACTGGGGCGTTAAAAAAAACAGGAAATGGTCACTTTCTTCAAACACTTTTGTTCTTTAGTTATAAAAATATCGGACCGAGGGACTGGTTGACTGACAATGAGGAATCGTCCAATCGGATAATGAAGTGCCGATTCGCTTTCCGATTGGCGTAGGGAGGATGGACATGTCAGGTGACCAATGGCGGGAGTGTGGGGGCGGGGCGGCTGGGGGCAGGAGGTCATGTGATGAAACCTCCCAAGAATATGTCCTTCCAGAGTTGGCACCTAACCAATGACCACATATAAATTGGTGTTTCATCGATGGTCTCATATGCCAGAGTCTTTAGACGTGTGGGGCGGGCGAGGCAACAGCCTGAATAATGTTTAAAACTAGCGGACAGGTACACAAATCAATCAAAAATGCGAATGGGATGTTGGCCTTTATCTCGAGGGGGCTAGAATACCAAGGGGAAAAGTCATGTTTCAGATGTACAGAACTCTGGTTAGACCCCATCTGGAGATACTGTGTTCAGTTCTGGGCAGCCTAATCCCACTTTCCCGCTCTTGGTCTGTGGCCCTGTAGGTTACGGCTCTTCAGGTGCACATCCAGGTACTTTTTAAATGAGTTGAGGGTTTCTGCCTCTCCCACCCTCTCAGGCAGTGAGTTCCAGACCCCCACCGCCCTCTGGGTGAAAAACTTCTCCTCAGCTCCCCTCTAATCCTTCTACCAATCACTTTAAATCTATGGCCCCTGGTTATTGACCTCTCTGCTAAGGGAAATAGGTCCTCCCTATCCACTCTATCTCGGCCCCTCATAATTTTATACACAATTAAATCTCCCCTCAGCCTCCTCTGTTCCAAAGAAAACAACCCCAGCCTATCCAATCTTTCCCCATAGCTAAAATTCTCCAGTCCCGGCAACATCCTCGTAAATCTCCTCTGCACCCTCTCCAGTGCAATCACATCTTTCCTGTAATGTGGTGACCAGAACTGTACACAGTACTCAAGCTGTGGCCTAACTAGTGTTTTATACATTTCCAGAATAACCTCCCTGCTCTTATATTCTATGCCTCGGCTAATAAAGGAAAGTATCCTGTATGCCTTCTTAACCACCTTATCTACCTGTCCTGCTACCTTCAGGGATCTGTGGACATGCACTCCAAGGTCCCTCACTTCCTCTACACCTCTCAGTATCCTCCCATTTATTGTGTACTCCCTTGCCTTGTTTGCCCTCCCCAAATGCATTACCTCACACTTCTCAGGATTGAATTCCATTTGCCACTTTTCTGCCCACCTGACCGATCCGTTGAGCCCTTCCTGCAGTCTACAGCTTTCCTCCAAATGACCAATTTTTGTATCATCTGCAAGCTCCCTAATCATGCCCCCTACATTTAAATCTAAATCATTAATATATACCACAAAAAGCAAGGGACCTGGCCCTGTGGAACCCCACCGAAAACAGCCTTCCAGTCACACCCGTCGACCATTACCCTTTGCTTCCTGCCACTGAGCCAATTTTGGATTCGATTTGCCACTTTCCCTTGGATCCCATGGGCTTTTACTTTCCTGACCAGTCTGCCGTGTGGGACCTCGTCAAAAGCCTTGCTAAAACCCATGTAGATTGCATCAAACGCGCTACCCTCATCGACCCTCCTTGTTACGGCCTCCTCCCATTCTATTCCTCGGGCACCCTGAGCGAGTTGTTCCCAAAGGATCGGGTCCTTCTGTAGGGATTGGAATCTCTTTAGGGTTCAGGACAGCTGCCAGCGAGCAGATCTGGGACCGGGAGTTGAAGGAAGTGCCCGCCATTTTTTTTTTACCTTCACTTTCCAGCGGACTTTCTGCTCCAGAATCAGCTTGTGACCGTGCACCTCCACCTCCGCCAGCCTGGTGACCGACACCTTGCCGTTGCCGTAGCTTTCGTTCTCCACGTTGACCGTGAATTTGGGCAACCGTTCCTCGTCCTTTCGGACCCGGGCCAGGGTGTAGGTGCAGGTCCCCTGGAAATCGAAGGCCACGTTGTCAAACGAGAGGTAGTGGGGGTCTCCAGCGGCCGAGCACTTCCCGACACCGACCGCGTGGCACCCTTGCACCCCGTTCACCACCTTACACTCCTCGTAGTCTCCGCACTTGATGCTGTGGCACCGCACGGCCCCTCCCTCCTCGCACGTGCACTGCTCGCCGCACTGCCTGCCGGGGAAGAACGCCTCGCCCGATTTGTAGTAGGCCCCGCCGTAGACGCAGCCGCACTGAGCCAGGGGCACGCACCGCTCCCCGCTCAGGACGTAGCCGTCGTCGCACTGGCATCCCTCGCTGCACGGCGCACTGCACCCCTCTGGTTCCGTCAGGCTGGCACACGTGGCTGGGCATCCCGTCCCGCACACTTCGTAATGGCTGTTCTCAGGGCACGCCAGGGCTGCAAAAATACAAACACGCAGACTGGGCCTCAGTCCACTGCTTTCAATCAGCTCATTTCATGACTGGAATTTCACACCGAGTCAACTGGAGGAACAACTCGCAATCCTCAGACTCCCTCTCTCCTCATATCTTTCTCTCTCCCTCCCCTTTTCTCTTTCTCTCTCCCCAACTAACTCTTTCTCTCCCTCTCCCCATGTCTCTCTCCCTCTCCCTCTCCCCATGTCTCTCTCCCTCTCCCTCTCCCCATGTCTCTCTCCCTCTCCCTCTCCCCATGTCTCTCTCCCTCTCCCTCTCCCCATGTCTCTCTCCCTCTCCCTCTCCCCATGTCTCTCTCCCTCTCCCTCTCCCCATGTCTCTCTCCCTCTCCCTCTCCCCATGTCTCTCTCCCTATGTCTCTCTCCCTCTCCCCATGTCTCTCTCCCTCTCCCCATGTCTCTCTCCCTCTCCCCATGTCTCTCTCCCTCTCCCCATGTCTCTCTCCCTCTCCCCATGTCTCTCTCCCTCTCCCCATGTCTCTCTCCCTCTCCCCATGTCTCTCTCCCTCTCCCCATGTCTCTCTCCCTCTCCCCATGTCTCTCTCCCTCTCCCCATGTCTCTCTCCCTCTCCCCATGTCTCTCTCCCTCTCCCTCTCCCCATGTCTCTCTTCCTCTCCCCATGTCCCTCTCTCCCTCTCCCCATGTCTCTCTCCCTCTCCCCATGTCTCTCTCCCTCTCCCCATGTCTCTCTCCCTCTCCCTCTCCCCATGTCTCTCTTCCTCTCCCCATGTCCCTCTCTCCCTCTCCCCATGTCTCTCTCCCTCTCCCCATGACTCTCTCCCTCTCCCCATGTCTCTCTCCCTCCCTCCTGCACCGTGGGGACCTTTCACTACGTTATAGGAGCTGTATAGATCGGAGTAGTTACGCCCCCCCGGTACTTACGGCAGAACTTTTTGCTTCGCCACTGGTAGACGGTCAGCCCGATGTCCTGGCAAGCAGCTGCGTAGCTGGCCACTGCCTGGCAGACCACCGTCTGGTGGCCCTTGTAGACGCAGGCGTCATAGACACAATCATCAAAGTACCCCTTGGGGTCCAGACGGCCCCGACAGTCCCGGAAGGGCCCGCCGCCGTCCACCATCTTGCCGCAGAACTCTGCGGCTTCGTAGCGGCGCTTGGCCACGATGTCGCACTGCGGGCACTTGCCCTGGCACTCGTGGACGCAGCCCGGGGTGGTGTCCACTTGCCAGCTCTCTCCGAACTTGGCCGGGCTGGAGGTCAGCCCCCCGCTGCTCGTCTTCAGGTCGTTATCCCGCTTCCCGTCAAAGTCCCCGCACAGCCCGCACACGGCTCCGGCGTAGGTGCTGGGGAGGGTGACCGTGATCCGCGTTCGCCAATCGTAGGTCACCCGCAGCCCGAAATCCGTTTCCAGCCTGGCTCCTCGGCCACTCCTGTAGATGGTGATTTTGTCCGTGTCGATGTGGTGGGGAAGGTTCACCAGGATTCCGTTCACCTGTCAGATCGCACACAATGGACGTGTTACCCAGCGGCAGGCTCGCGTCCCAGAGCTTTCTGGCTTTAATATTTATCCCCCCGCACAATTTGCCAAACTTGTACATTGTCCCTTACTGCCAGCTACAGGAGTGAATCCTGACGCACTGCCTCAATGACAACAATAACTTGCTTATATAAAAAGTGTTAACCTTCACCGGAAGCGAAAATCAGACACAATCTGACCCCGAGCCACATCAGGAGATATTAGGACAGGTGACCAAAAGCTCGGTCAAAGAGGGAGGTTTTAAGGAGCGTCTTAAAGGAGGAGAGAGAGGCGGAGAGGTTTAGGGAGGGAATTCCAGAGCTTAGGGCCCAGGCAGCTGAAGGCACGGCCGCCAATGGTGGAGCGATGGAAATCGGGGGATGGACAAGAGGCCAGAATTGGAGGAGCGCAGAGATCTCGGAGGGTTGGAGGAGGTTACAGAGACAGGGAGAGGCGGGGGGGGGGGGGGAGCGAAGAGGCCATGGAGGGATTTGAACACGAGGGTGATAATTTTTAAATACAGCGGGGATTCTGCTGGAGTCTCACCGTTTAGTACGGACGCCATTTAGTGACCTGCGAAGCTCCTCGGGACGTTTTGCTACGTTAAAGGTGCTGTATAAAGGCAACCTTTTGTGGCTGAAAGGCACGGCCCCCCCCCCCCCACTCCCATTCCGCCCCGGTGAGTTGCGACATACCATCACTTTGCCAACATAATCCCTGGTGATGACAATGGTCTGCCCGTAGACAACGATCCAGGCCAGCCTGGTGAACGAAACCACTCTGCTGCCTCGGTGCTCGTTCTGGACCTGGATATCGAAGGGGACCAGGTCCCTGTCCTTGGCGCAGAGCGAGGAGAACTTGTAGACGCAGGTTCCCTGGAAGTCGTACTTGCGTCCGTCAAACGTCTTGTAGTGGGGGTCACCAATGGCCGAGCAGGTCCCGTAGCCCACTGGGTGGCACCCTCTCACCCCCTTCACCACCTTGCACTGTTCTTTCGCCTTGCAGCGGTGGGAGGCGCACGTCACCCCCCTTGCTCAGCGGGTCGCACTGGCACCGGCTCTGGCACCCCTCGTCGCCCCAGAAGCTCTCGCCCGGCTTGTAGTAGCGGCCCTGGTGGGTGCAGCCGCAGCTCTTGGTGGGGACGCACTTCCCCGCGCTCAGCACATGGCCCGCGTCGCAGAAGCACGACTCCACGCAGACCTTCGTGCACTTGGACCCGGCGGAGGGGTCGGTGCAGGTGGCTGGACAGGAACTCCCGCAGGCTTCATAGTGACTGTTCTCTGGGCAGGGCAGGGCTGAAAGGCAAAAGATTATCTGTGATCGGTAATCCCAGGGTTAGGTAGGACATCTGAGACATGACACACTACTGTAAAACCCACAGCTCACTTTGGCGTCTCATCCAACTCCCCCTCATCAATTCCCATCTCCCCCTCATCAATTCCCATCTCCCCCTCATCAATTCCCATCTCCCCCTCATCAATTCCCATCTCCCCCTCATCAATTCCCATCTCCCCCTCATCAATTCCCATCTCCCCCTCATCAATTCCCATCGCCCCCTCATCAATTCCCATCGCCCCCTCATCAATTCCCATCTCCCCCTCATCAATTCCCATCGCCCCCTCATCAATTCCCATCGCCCCCTCATCAATTCCCATCTCCCCCTCATCAACTCCCATCTCTCCCCAATCAATTCCCATCTCCTCCCTAATCAATTTCCATCTCCCCCAATCAATTTCCATCTCCCCCTAATCAATTTTCATCTCTCCCAATCAATTTCCATCTCTCCCCTTATCAATTCCCATCTCCCCCTAATCAATTTCCATCTCCCCCAATCAATTTTCATCTCTCCCCAATCAATTTCCATCTCTCCCCAATCAATTCCCATCTCCCCCTTATCAATTCCCATCTCCCCCTTATCAATTCCCATCTCTCCCCAATCAATTCCCATCTCCCCCTCATCAATTCCCATCTCCCCCTTATCAATTTCCATTCCCCCGAAGGCACTGACTCTCGCCGGTACAGGCGCGATGGGCCGAACGGGCTCCTTCTGTGCTGGAATTTCCACCATTCCAAAACAAGGCGTTTCCGAGTGCAGATAATGGGGTCGCTCACAGGACTGGCCCAGGCGTCACTCGTTCCAATCGAATCTGTTTCTCAACTCGATTATCAGACCAAGTTTCGAATAATTAGCTGGATAAGGGGAAAAATTTGCAGGGCTATGGGGAAGGACCGGGCGGGGGGAGGAGTGGACTAATTGGATAGCTCCTTCAAAGAGCCAGCATAGGCACAACGGGCCGAATGGCCTCCTTCTGTGCTATATCATTCTATGATTCTATAATACATGAGGTGAAGCAGGGATGGGAGCATGGAATATTTGTGCCGAATGGCCTGTCTCTGTGCTGTAAATTCCATGTAATTCAAACAACTGGATTATAAATCCCATCACCCGGTCGACCAGCTGACGGTTGGCAGCGCCGACTGAAAAACGGAAAACGGATGTTCTCAATTGAATACTCACGGCATTTGGACGGTGTCCTCCAGTCATAAATCTTGACCCCTTCCCTCTGACACACCTCAGCGTAGGCTTTCATAGCCTGGCACAGGAGGGTCTGGAGACCTTTGGAGAGACACACATCGTAGACGCAGTTGTTGACGTAGGGTTTGGAGTCGATCTTGGCGTGGCAATCCCTGAAGGGGCCGTCGGCTTTACTCAGCAGGCCGCAGTAGGAGGGGCCCTCGTATTTCCTCTGGTTGCTGCCGTCGCAGGTCGGGCAGACGCCGTTGCAGTTGTCCCAGCAGAAGATGTCACCATCGGCCACCTTCCAGCTCTTGCCAAAGTCAAGGGCATTGGACACGGCGGCGCCCTTGGGCGTCCTGAAGTCATCGCGCGCGTCTCCGTTGTAGTTCCCGCAGAGGCCGCACGTGCTCCCGTAGAAGCTGCTGCTCACCGTTACCACCAGGTGGTGGTTCCAGTCGTATGTCACCTTCAGGCTGAAGTCTGTTTCGATGATGACGTAGGCCCCACTTTGGTACAAGTTGACCTTTCCGTCATGGAGGGTGAGGGGCAAGTTGGTCCTGATTCCATTGATCTTGGATCGGGAGAGAAAAGCAACACCATAAATATTATTACTCCCTCCGTCCCCTCAAAGCACTGGGTCTCAACTGAACTTCTAAAGTTCGGTCTGGTTGACTGGACGGTCCCATTATCACATCGAATCACATAGAAACAGGCCATTTGGCCCAACTGGTCGATCCCGGTGTTTATGCTCCACACGAGCCTCCTCCCTCCCTACTTCATCTCACCCTATCACCATATCCTTCTATTCCTTTCTCCCTCATGTGTTTATCCAGCTTCCCCTTAAATCCATCTACACTATTCACCTCAACTACTCCTTGTGGGAGCGAGTTCCACATTCTCACCACTCTCTGGGTGAAGAAGTTTCTCCTGAATTCGCTACTGGATTTATTAGTGACTATCTTATATTTATGGCCCCCTAGTTCTGGTCTCCCCCACAAGTGGAAACATCTTCTCTATGTCTACCCTATCGAAACCCTTTCATAATTGTAAAGACCTCCATCAGGTCACCCCTCAGTCTTCTCTTTTCTCTGTCCCCTCCCTATCTCTGTAACCTCCTCCAGCCCTACAACCCTCCGAGATCTCTGCTCTCCTCCAATTCTGGCCTCTTGCACATCCCCGATTTTAATCGCTCCACCATTGGCGGCCATGCCTTCGGCTGCCTGGGCCCTGAGCTCAGGAATTCCCACCCTCCGTATCTCCTCCTGAAAACCTCCCTCTTTGACCAAGCTTTTGGTCACCTGTCCTAATCTCTCCTTATGCGGCTCGGTGTCAAATTTTTGTCTGATTTACGCTCCTGTGAAGCGCCTCGGGATGTTAAAGGCGCTATATAAATGCAAGTTGTTGTTTCACTACCGGCCATTCGGTGATACCTTCCAAGACCAATTTCACCCCGCGCCCCTCAGCCCGTCTCGAGACAACGAGGGAATAGAAACACAAGGCAAACTCACTCTGACTTGGCTATATTCGTACTTTGCGATAGTCACTTTGAAGCCATAGACCTCGATGTTCACCAACTTGACGTAGGCCACTCGAGTACTTCCTCGGTTGTCATTCTTGGCCTCGATGTCGAAGGAAGGCAGCGAGGAGTCAGCTCCGCAGCTCTTGGCGATGGTGTAGGTGCAGGTGCCCTGGAAGTCAAAGTTCACCCCGTCGAAGGTGTGGTAATGGGGGTCACCCCACGCCCAGCACACTGCACTGGACTCAGCCTTGCACACAGCACTGCCCTGCAACACGACGCAAAGCTCCTTGCTCCTGCATTTCACACTGGCGCACGGATCTGCGGTGAAGCAGAGGAAGGGGATGAGGAGGGTTTCCCGATCTTACATCCCAACCGTTCGGAGAGTCGCATCGGCCCCCGACCCACCGCTCTGCTCCTCTCATGTTTTTGGTGAGGATTCTGCTCTGAAAGGGTTAAACCCTGGGGAAACATTCTTACTGTGGGCCTCTAGGGTCAGGCTCAAAACACTCCCAGGGCAGGTACAGCACGGGTTGGATACAGAGTAAAGCTCCCTCTACACTGTCCCATCAAACACTCCCAGGGCAGGTACAGGGTTAGATACAGAGTAAGGCTCCCTCTACACTGTCCCATCAAACACTCCCAGGGCAGGTACAGGGTTAGATACAGAGTAAGGCTCCCTCTACACTGTCCCATCAAACACTCCCAGGGCAGGTACAGGGTTAGATACAGAGTAAGGCCCTCTACACTGTCCCATCAAACACTCCCAGGGCAGGTACAGGGTTAGATACAGAGTAAAGCTCCCTCTACACTGTCCCATCAAACACTCCCAGGGCAGGTACAGGGTTAGATACAGAGTAAAGCTCCCTCTACACTGTCCCATCAAACACTCCCAGGGTCAGGTACAGGGTTAGATACAGAGTAAAGCTCCCTCTACACTGTCCCATCAAACACTCCCAGGGCAGATACAGGGTTAGATACAGAGTAAAGCTCCCTCTACACTGTCCCATCAAACACTCCCCGGGGCAGGTACAGGGTTAGATACAGAGTAAAGCTCCCTCTACACTGTCCCATCAAACACTCCCAGGGCAGGTACAGGGTTAGATACAGAGTAAAGCTCCCTCTACACTGTCCCATCAAACACTCCCAGGGCAGGTACAGGGTTAGATACAGAGTAAAGCTCCCTCTACACTGTCCCATCAAACACTCCCGGGGCAGGTACAGGGTTAGATACAGAGTAAAGCTCCCTCTACACTGTCCCATCAAACACTCCCAGGGCAGCTACAGGGTTGGATACAGAGTAAAGCTCCCTCTACACTGTCCCATCAAACACTCCCAGGGCAGCTACAGGGTTGGATACAGAGTAAAGCTCCCTCTACACTGTCCCATCAAACACTCCCAGGGCAGGTACAGGGTTGGATACAGATACGATGGGTTGGGTTGTGAGGGTACGGATTATATTGTAATCCATTGTACAGATTATGCCAATTCCCCTACCCAGCTTCCCCCTCGCCCGTCTCAGATCCTCAGACGCCTCCTGAGACGAGAATCGTTGCTGAGACTCACCTGGGCAGGACCCTGTGCCTTGGCAGCACTGTCACGAGGGACACAACAAGGGTACAAGTAGCATTCAGCCCACCGATGGCAGTGGCATCTCCTTACCTGTAACCGCACCGCCGCCCGCACTCCCCTGACAGCCATAGGCGTTCATGTTGGCGATGCCGTACTTGTAGAGGGCAAAAAGCTCCCCCGACGTTCCCTGAACCACGTGCTTCTCCTCTCCCTTGCCTACTGTGAAGTCCACCCAGGAGTATTCGGTTCCTGTTATGCCCTGCCACCTTATCCCAGCCGGTAGCTCGTGGTTGTCTAGCTTCAGCCGGCCGGTGGCCGAGCTTTTGGCTATGATGCTGATGTAGTTGCTGAAACCCTTGATGCCACGGACGGTGTAGGAGCTGGCGAACTGATCGGTGGGCATGATGTTCATTAGGAACGGGTCAAAACGTATGCCATCCCGGCTGTGACCACCAGGGCTGTAAAACATCACCAGGATCCCCTTCGTGGCGGTGATGCAGATGGGTGTGTTGCGATTCACCCTGAAAGAGATGGACTTCCCAGCCTTGAGACTCTTGGCTCCTTGGTTGTTGCACAGTTGGACCTCAGTGGGTTGGGAGGCCAGCAGATAAACCAGATCATATCTGTCCTGCACAGAGGTGGGGGCCACCATGAAAGAGTTGCCCCACCTGTTCACGGGCGGCAGCTGCTCGTACACGTGGTTGCATCTGTAGCGGTAGGAACTGCACGCGTGCCCAGACATCACAGCCACCGGGAGTTTGGCCACCACCCTGGAGCCTGTAAGGTCCTGAGTGCTTTGGAACTGGACACCCTCATAGGGCTCCAATGAGATCTCCACCGTCGAGCCTGAACGGTAAAGCCTTCCCTGGAACGAAACTGCTTGGGTCAGGTAGACCTGTGCCGTGTTTGCCCGGTCAGTATTGGTGATGGCAAACTCCTTCATCAACCTCCAGGGTCCAGTGGGCGGAGTGAAGACATAATACTCGGTCCCCAGGTCAGGCACCGGGTAAACCACTGAGGCGTCTACCGTCCGGGGTTTGTTGTTGAAGGAGGAAACTGAGATGCTCTTATCTGACTTCACGATTACCGTTTGAGAGGTACAGGAGGTGCCATGGATCTCACTGCCGTTGGGCACCTGGACCGAAGCTGTCTCCCCTTTCCCCAGTAACAGCAACTTCTTGAAGTTGCTTTTGTTCACAGTGACCGTCACTGATGTGGACGCCTCGTATGAGTTGATAACCAGTTCCAACTTGGGGCGGCCGTAGCGGGGAATATAATTCTGCATAAAAGTGGTGACAAATTCTTTGCCCACATGTCCAGCGGTGCAGGCCCCTGCGGTGAGTGAAGAGGGATGTGTTAGCGAGTCGCACAGTCAATTGAAGAGGGAATATGGCAGGAATGCTAAACCTTTATAAATCACTGCTTAGGCCTCAGCTGGGGTGTTGCGTCCAAAGTTTGCAGATGACACGAAACTCGGGAATGTAGGAAACAATGTGGAGGATAGTTACAGACCTCAGGAGGGCAGAGACAGACTGGTGAAATGGGCAGACACACGGCTGATAACATTTAACACAGAGAAGTGTGAAGTGAGGCACTTTGGTAGGAAGAATGAGGAGAGGCAAAATAAACTAAATGGTACAATTTTAAAGGGGGTGCGGGGACAGAGAGACCCGGGGGGTGGGGGAACAGAGAGACCCGGGGGGTGCGGGGACAGAGAGACCTGGGGGTGGGGGACAGAGAGACCCGGGGGGTGCGGGGACAGAGAGACCCGGGGGGTGCGGGGAACAGAGAGACCCGGGGGGTGCGGGGACAGAGAGACCCGGGGGGTGCGGGGACAGAGAGACCCGGGGGGTGCGGGGAACAGAGAGACCCGGGGGGTGGGGGAACAGAGAGACCCGGGGGGGTGCGGGGACAGAGAGACCCGGGGGGTGCGGGGACAGAGAGACCCGGGGGGTGGGGGAACAGAGAGACCCGGGGGGTGGGGGAACAGAGAGACCCGGGGGGGTGCGGGGACAGAGAGACCCGGGGGGTGCGGGGACAGAGAGACCCGGGGGGTGGGGGAACAGAGAGACCCGGGGGTGGGGGAACAGAGAGACCCGGGGGGGTGCGGGGACAGAGAGACCCGGGGGGTGCGGGGACAGAGAGACCCGGGGGGTGCGGGGACAGAGAGACCCGGGGGGTGCGGGGACA
This sequence comes from Heptranchias perlo, assembly GCF_035084215.1. NCBI lineage: Eukaryota > Metazoa > Chordata > Chondrichthyes > Hexanchiformes > Hexanchidae > Heptranchias > Heptranchias perlo. The sequence goes on along the minus strand of NC_090366.1, from coordinate 14,990,616 downwards.
GAGAGACCCGGGGGGTGCGGGGACAGAGAGACCCGGGGGGTGCGGGGACAGAGAGACCCGGGGGGTGCGGGGACAGAGCGACCCGGGGGGTGCGGGGACAGAGAGACCCGGGGGGTGCGGGGACAGAGAGACCCGGGGGGTGCGGGTACAGAGCGACCCGGGGGGTGCGGGGACAGAGCGACCCGGGGGGTGCGGGGACAGAGCGACCCGGGGGGTGCGGGGACAGAGCGACCCGGGGGGTGCGGGGACAGAGCGACCCGGGGGGTGGGGGAACAGAGCGACCCGGGGGGTGCGGGGACAGAGCGACCCGGGGGGTGTGGGGACAGAGCGACCCGGGGGGTGGGGGAACAGAGAGACCCGGGGGGTGGGGGACAGAGAGACCCGGGGGGTGGGGGAACAGAGAGACCCGGGGGGTGCGGGGACAGAGAGACCCGGGGGTGCGGGGACAGAGAGACCCGGGGGGTGCGGGGACAGAGAGACCCGGGGGGTGGGGGAACAGAGAGACCCGGGGGTGGGGGACAGAGAGACCCGGGGGGTGCGGGAACAGAGAGACCCGGGGGGTGGGGGAACAGAGAGACCCGGGGGGTGCGGGGACAGAGAGACCCGAGGGGTGGGGGGAACAGAGAGACCCGAGGGGTGGGGGAACAGAGAGACCCGGGGGGTGCGGGGACAGAGAGACCCGGGGGTGGGGGACAGAGAGACCCGGGGGTGGGGGACAGAGAGACCCGGGGGGTGGGGGAACAGAGAGACCCGGGGGGTGGGGGAACAGAGCGACCCGGGGGGTGGGGGAACAGAGCGACCCGGGGGGTGGGGGAACAGAGCGACCCGGGGGGTGGGGGAACAGAGCGACCCGGGGGGTGCGGGGACAGAGCGACCCGGGGGGTGGGGGAACAGAGAGACCCGGGGGGTGGGGGAACAGAGAGACCCGGGGGGAGGGGGAACAGAGAGACCCGGGGGGTGGGGGAACAGAGAGACCCGGGGGGTGGGGGAACAGAGCGACCCGGGGGGTGGGGGAACAGAGAGACCCGGGGGGTGGGGGAACAGAGAGACCCGGGGGGTGGGGGAACAGAGAGACCCGGGGGGAGGGGGAACAGAGAGACCCGGGGGGTGGGGGAACAGAGAGACCCGGGGGGAGGGGGAACAGAGAGACCCGGGGGGCGGGGGAACAGAGAGACCCGGGGGGGCGGGGGAACAGAGAGACCCGGGGGGTGCGGGGACAGAGAGACCCGGGGGGTGGGGGGACAGAGAGACCCGGGGGGGTGGGGGAACAGAGAGACCCGGGGGGGTGCGGGGAACAGAGAGACCCGGGGGGTGGGGGAACAGAGAGACCCGGGGGGGGGTGGGGGAACAGAGAGACCCGGGGGGGTGGGGGAACAGAGAGACCCGGGGGGTGGGGGAACAGAGAGACCCAGGGGTGTTGTACACAAATCTTTGAAGGTGGCAGGTTGAGAAAGCTGACAGAAAGGCTCATGCGATCCTGGGCTTCAGGAACTGTTTCCAGTGGCAGGAGGGTCGGTAACCAGAGGACACAGATTTAAGGTAACTGGCAAAAGGGGGAGATGAGGAGAATGTTTTTTTACGCAGCGACTTGTGATGATCTGGAACGCGCTGCCTGAAAGGGCGGTGGAAGCAGATTCAATAATAACTTTCAAAAGGGAATTGGATAAATACTTGAAGGGGGAAAATTTACAGAGCTCTGGGGAAAGAGCAGGGGGGAGTGGGACTAATTGGATAGCTCTTTCAACGAGCCGGCACAGGCACAATGGGCCGAATGGCCTCCTTCTGAGCTGTATGATGCTATGAAATGTCAGCTTCTGAGATCACATAGTCCACTCACCTCCACCTGGACCAGGACCTCAGGTCCCTCCCACCACACCTGCCACACCTCTTTACATGCAAACTTTATTCATTCCTTTGTCACCTCCAGACACAGCTGTTCCAACACCAGGTACCAGCCCTGACTCAGTGGGTAACAGTCTCGCCTCTGAGTCAGAGGGTCCTGGGTTTGAGCCCCCACTCCAGGACTTGAGCACGGAATCCAGGCCGACATTCCCAGTGCCAGTACTGAGGGAGCGCCGCACTGTCAGAGGGTCAGTACTGAGGGAGAGCCGCACTGTCGGAGGGTCAGTACTGAGGGAGCGCCGCACTGTCGGAGGGTCAGTACTGAGGGAGTGCTGCACTGTCGGAGGGTCAGTACTGAGGGAGCGCCGCACTGTCGGAGGGTCAGTACAGAGGGAGTGCTGCACTGTCGGAGGGTCAGTACTGAGGGAGCGCCGCACTGTCGGAGGGTCAGTACTGAGGGAGTGCTGCACTGTCGGAGGGTCAGTACTGAGGGAGCGCCGCACTGTCGGAGGGTCAGTACAGAGGGAGTGCTGCACTGTCGGAGGGTCAGTACTGAGGGAGCGCCGCACTGTCGGAGGGTCAGTACTGAGGGAGCGCCGCACTGTCGGAGGGTCAGTACTGAGGGAGCGCTGCACTGTCGGAGGGTCAGTACTGAGGGAGCGCCGCGCTGTCGGAGGGTCAGTACTGAGGGAGAGCTGCACTGTCGGAGGGTCAGTACTGAGGGAGAGCTGCACTGTCGGAGGGTCAGTACTGAGGGAGCGCCGCACTGTCGGAGGGTCAGTACTGAGGGAGCGCCGCACTGTCGGAGGGTCAGTACTGAGGGAGCGCCGCACTGTCGGAGGGTCAGTACTGAGGGAGCGCTGCACTGTCGGAGGGTCAGTACTGAGGGAGCGCCGCACTGTCGGAGGGTCAGTACTGAGGGAGCGCCGCACTGTCGGAGGGTCAGTACTGAGGGAGCGCTGCACTGTCGGAGGGTCAGTACTGAGGGAGAGCTGCACTGTCGGAGGGTCACTACTGAGGGAGCGCCGCGCTGTCGGAGGGTCAGTACTGAGGGAGCGCTGCACTGTCGGAGGGTCAGTACTGAGGGAGCGCTGCACTGTCGGAGGGTCAGTACTGAGGGAGCGCCGCACTGTCGGAGGGTCAGTACTGAGGGAGCGCTGCACTGTCGGAGGGTCAGTACTGAGGGAGAGCTGCACTGTCGGAGGGTCACTACTGAGGGAGCGCCGCGCTGTCGGAGGGTCAGTACTGAGGGAGCGCCGCACTGTCGGAGGGTCAGTACTGAGGGAGCGCCGCACTGTCGGAGGGTCAGTACTGAGGGAGCGCCGCACTGTCGGAGGGTCAGTACTGAGGGAGTGCTGCACTGTCGGAGGGTCAGTACTGAGGGAGCGCCGCACTGTCGGAGGGTCAGTACAGAGGGAGTGCTGCACTGTCGGAGGGTCAGTACTGAGGGAGCGCCGCACTGTCGGAGGGTCAGTACTGAGGGAGCGCCGCACTGTCGGAGGGTCAGTACTGAGGGAGCGCCGCACTGTCGGAAGTGCCATCTCTCAGATGAGATGTGAAACCGAGGCCCCGTCTGCCCCTCTCAGGTGGGATGTAAAAGATCCCACGGCCACTATTTTGAAGAAGAGCAGGGGGAGTTCTCCCCGGTGTCTTGGGGCCGATATTTATCCCTCAACCAACATCACTAAAAAACAGATAATCTGGTCATTTATCACGTTGCTGTTTGTGGGATCTTGCTGTGCACAAATTGGCTGCTGCGTTTCCCACATTACAACAGTGACCACACTTCAAAAAGTACTTCATTGGCTGTAAAACGCTTTGGGACGTCCTGAGGTGGTGAAAGACGCGCTAGAAATGGGAGTTCTTTCTATCAATCTGAAGCTTCACATCGGAACAGGAGTAGGCCATTCAGCCCCTCGTGCCTGCTCCACCATTTGATCAGATCATGGCTGATCTGTGATCTAACTCCATATACCTGCCTTTGGCCCATATCCCTTAATACCTTTGGTTGCCAAAAAGCTATCTATCTCAGATTTAAATTTAGCAATTGAGCTAGTATCAATTGTCGTTTGCGGAAGAGAATTCCAAACTTCTACCACCCTTTGTGTGTAGAAATGTTTTCTAATCTCGCTCCTGAAAGGTCTGGCTCTAATTTTTAGACTGTGCCCCCTACTCCTAGAATCCCCAACCAGCGGAAATAGTTTCTCTCTATCCACCCTATCCGTTCCCCTTAATATCTTATAAACTTCGATCAGATCACCCCTTAACCTTCGAAACTCCGGAGAATACAACCCCAATTTGTGTAATCTCTCCTCGTAACTTAACCCTTGAAGTCCGGGTATCATTCTAGTAAACCTACGCTGCACTCCCTCCAAGGCCAATATGTCCTTCCGAAGGTGCGGTGCCCAGAACTGCTCACAGTACTCCAGGTGCGGTCTAACCAGGGTTTTGTATAGCTGCAGCATAACTTCTGCCCCCTTGTACTCCAGTCCTCTGGATATAAAGGCCAACATTCCATTAGCTTTATTGGTTATTTTCTGCACCTGTTGATGACACTTCAATGATCGATGTACCTGAACCCCTAAGTCCCTTTGGACATCCCACTGGTTTTAACTTTTTACCATTTAGAAAGTACCCTGTCACGACAGAGGCCGAGATGCAAGTGAATCAGGGAGTGGGAGAGAACATTGGACTTTCCTCACCAACGGGAGAGACAGGACACTGCCATCGTTTTCAGGGCCGTCTGTCCACCAGAAGCCCATCATCTAACCAGACAGTTCCGTGTGGACTAAAATATCCCAGACATTTAGTGCAACGGCTCCTTTCTTGTTTGAACAGACCTTGCGGTGGTGTGTAATGCAATAAAACGAATTTGCATTTATATAGCGCCTTTCATGACCTCAGGAAGTCCCACAGTACTTAACAACCAACAAAGTACTTTTGAACTGTTGTAATGTAGGAAACGCGGCAGCCTATTTGCGCACAGCAAGATCCCACAAACAGCAATGTGATAAATGACCAGATCATCTGTTTTTTTAGTGATGTTGGTTGAGGGGTAAATATCGGCCCCAGGACACCGGGGAGAACTCCCCCCCCCTGCTCTTCTCCGTAATGGTGGGCCTGGGATCTTTTACATCCACCTGAGAGGGCCTCGGTTTAACGTCTCGTCCGCAAGACGGCACCTCCGACAGTGCAGCACTCTCGGTACGTAAGAATATAGGAGCAGGAGTAGGCCATTCGGCCCCTCGAGCCTGCTCCGTCATTCAGTCAGATCATGGCTGATCTTCGACCTCAACTCCACTTTCCCGCCCGATCCCCATATCCCTTGATTCCCCGAGAAATGAAGAAATTATTCCATAAATGAAGGGTAAGAACATAGACTATGAGAGCAAACTAGCAAAAAATATAATAAACAGATTGTAAGAGCATCTGTAAAAAGGAAGAGAGTAGCAAAAGTAAACTTAGGTCCCTTAGAGGCTACCACTGGGGGAGTGTCGGCCTGGATTATGGGGCTCAAGTCTCTGGAGTGGGGGCTCGAACCCACGACCTTCTGACTCAGAGGCGAGAGACACTGAGCTGCAGCGCACAACTGAAATTAATTTTCCAAAATTCCCTAGATTCTGGATGGGTCCCATCAGATTGGAAAATAGTGAATGTAATTCCTCTATTCAAGAAAGGGGGGATTCAGAAAACAGGAAACTACAGGCCAGTTAGCTTAACATCCATCATAGGGAAAATGCTAGAATCTATTATTAAGGAGGTTATAGCAGGGCACTTAGAAAATCTCAATGCAATGAGGCAGAGTCAACACGGCTTTGTGAAAGGGAAATGGTGTTTGACTAATTTATTAGAGTTCTTTGAGGAAGTAACAAGCAACGTGGATAAAGGGGATCCTGTGGTTGTACTTGGATTTCCAGAAGGCTTTTGACAAGGTGCCACATCAAAGGCTACTTCACAAAATAAGAGCCCATGGTGTAGGGGGGTAACATATTAGCATGGATAAAGGATTGGTTAGCTAACAGGGAACAGAAAGTAGGCATTTTTTTTATTCGATCATGGGATGTGGGCGTCGCTGGCGAGGCCGGCATTTATTGCCCATCCCTAATTGCCCCTTGAGAAGGTGGTGGTGAGCCGCCTTCTTGAACCGCTGCAGTCCGTGTGGTGACGGTTCTCCCACAGTGCTGTTAGGGAGGGAGTTCCAGGATTTTGACCCAGCGACGATGAAGGAACGGCCGATATATTTCCAAGTCGGGATGGTGTGTGACTTGGAGGGGAACGTGCAGGTGGTGTTGTTCCCATGTGCCTGCTGCCCTTGTCCTTCTAGGTGGGAGAGGTCGCGAGTTTGGGAGGTGCTGTCGAAGAAGCCTTGGCAAGTTGCTGCAGTGCATCCTGTGGATGGTACACACTGCAGCCACTGTGCGCCGGTGGTGAAGGGAGTGAATGTTTAGAGTGGTGGATGGGGTGCCAATCAAGCGGGCTGCTTTGTCCTGGATGGTGTCGAGCTTCTTGAGTGTTGTTGGAGCTGCACTCATCCAGGCAAGTGGAGAGTATTCCATCACACTCCTGACTTGTGCCTTGTAGATGGTGGAAAGGCTTTGGGGAGTCAGGGGGTGAGTCACTCACCACAGAATACCCAGCCTCTGACCTGCTCTTGTAGCCACAGTATTTATATGGCTGGTCCAGTTAAGTTTCTGGTCAATGGTGACCCCCAGAATGTTGATGGTGGGGGATTCGGTGAAGGTAATGCCATTGAATGTCAAGGGGAGGTGGTTAGATTCTCACTTGTTGGAGATGGTCAATGCCTGGCACTTGTCTGGCGCGAATGTTACTTGCCACTTATCAGCCCAAGCCTGGATGTTGTCCAGGTCTTGCTGCATGCGGGCTCGGACTGCTTCATTATCTGAGGGGTTGCAAATGGAACTGAACACTGTGCAATCATCAGCGAACATCCCCATTTCTGACCTTATGATGGAGGGAAGGTCATTGATGAAGCAGCTGAAGATGGTTGGGCCTAGGACACTGCCCTGAGGAACCCCTGCAGCAATGCCCTGGGGCTGAGATGATTGGCCTCCAACAACCACTACCATCTTCCTTTGTGCTAGGTATGACTCCAGCCACTGGAGAGTTTTCCCCCTGATTCCCATGGACTTCAATTTTACTCGGGCTCCTTGGTGCCACACTCGGTCAAATGCTGCCTTGATGTCAAGGGCAGTCACTCTCACCTCACCTCTGGAATTCAGCTCTTTTGTCCATGTTTGGACCAAGGCTGTAATGAGGTCTGGAGCCGAGTGGTCCTGGCGGAACCCAAACTGAGCATCGGTGAGCAGGTTATTGGTGAGTAAGTGCCGCTTGATAGCACTGTCGACGACACCTTCCATCACTTTGCTGATGATTGAGAGTAGACTGATGGGGCGGTAATTGGCCGGATTGTATTTGTCCTGCTTTTTGTGGACAGGACATACCTGGGCAATTTTCCACATTGTTGGGTAGATGCCAGTGTTGTAGCTGTACTGGAACAGTTTGGCTAGAGGCGCAGCTAGTTCTGGAGCACAAGTCTTCAGCACTACAGCCGGGATGTTGTCGGGGCCCATAGCCTTTGCTGTATCCAGTGCACTCAGCCGTTTCTTGATATCACGTGGAGTGAATCGAATTGGCCGAAGACTGGCTTCCGTGATGGTGGGGATATCGGGAGGAGGCTGAGATGGATCATCCACTCGGCACTTCTGGCTGAAGATGGTTGCAAATGCTTCAGCCTTGTCTTTTGCACTCACGTGCTGGACTCCGCCATCATTGAGGATGGGGATGTTCACAGAGCCTCCTCCTCCCGTTAGTTGTTTAATTGTCCACCACCATTCACGACTGGATGTGGCAGGACTTCAGAGCTTTGATCTGATCCGTTGGTTGTGGAATCGCTTCGCTCTGTCTATAGCATGTTGCTTCCGCTGTTTAGCATGCATGTAGTCCTGAGTTGTAGCTTCACCAGGTTGGCACCTCATTTTTAGGTACGCCTGGTGCTGCTCCTGGCATGCTCTTCTACACTCCTCATTGAACCAGGGTTGATCCCCTGGCTTGTTGGTAATGGTAGAGTGAGGAATATGCCGGGCCATGAGGTTACAGATTGTGCTGGAATACAATTCTGCTGCTGCTGATGGCCCACATGGATGCCCAGTTTTGAGCTGCTAGATCTGTTCTGAATCTATCATATTTAGTACGGTGACAGTGCCACACAACACGTTGGATGGTGTCCTCAGTGCGAAGACGGGACTTCGTCTCCACGAGGACTGTGCGGTGGTCACTGCTACCGATACTGTCATCGACAGGTAGATTGGTGAGGACGAGGTCAAGTAGGTTTTTCCCTCGTGTTGGTTCGCTCACCACCTGCCGCAGGCCCAGTCTTGCAGTTATGGATACGGTAGCATAGTGGTTATGTTAATGGACTAATAATCCAGAGTCATGAATCATTGTCGTAAAAACCCATCTGGTTCACTAACCCCCTTCAGAGAAGGAAACCTGCCGTCCTTACCCGGTCTGGCCTATATGTGACTCCAGACCCACAGCAGTGTGGTGATTCTTAATTGCCCTCTGAAATGGCCTAGCAAGGCCACTCAGTTGTAAAATCTCACTACAGAAAGTCACATTAAGAATAAAACCGGACGGACCACCCGGCATCGGACCACTAGGCACCGGACACGACAACGGCAAAACAAGCCCAGTCGACCCTGCAAGGTCCTCCTCACTAACATCTGGGGACTTGTGCCAAAATTGGGAGAGCTGTCCCACAGCCTGACATAGCCATACTCACAGAATCATATCTTTCAGCCAACGTCCCAGACTCTTCCATCACCATCCCTGGGTATGTCCTGTCCCACCGGCAAGACAGACCCACCAGAGGTGGCGGTACAGTGATATACAGTCAGGAGGGAGTGGCCCTGGGAGTCCTCAACATTGACCCCAGACCCCATGAAATCTCATGGCATCAGGTCAAACATGGGCACGGAAACCTCCTGCTGATTACCACCTACCGTCCTCCCTCCGCTGATGAATCAGTCCTCCTGCATGTTGAGCACCACTTGGAGGAAGCACTGAGGGGAGCAAGGGCACAAAATGTACTCTGGGTGGGGGACTTCAATGTCCATCACCAAGAGTGGCTCGGTAGCACCACTACTGGCCGAGCTGGCCGAGTCCTGAAGGACATGGCTGCCAGACTGCAGCATAAGTGGGTCATTTTCAGGTCGGCAAGATGTAACGAGTGGAGTACCACAGGGATCAGTGCTGGGGCCTGAGGCATTTACAATCTATATCAATGACTTGGATGAAGGGACTGAATGCATGGTTGCTAAATTTACTGATGACACAAAGGTAGGTAGGAAAGTAAGTTGTGAAGAGGACATAAGGAGTCTGCAAAGGGATATAGATAGGGTAAGTGAGTGGGCAGAAATTTGGCAGATGGATTATAATGTGGGAAAATGTGAACTTGTCCACTTTGGCAGGAGGAATAGAAAAGCTGTGTCCCCATGTAGCAGTCTCTCTCAGCGTCCCCCTGTACCTCAGAGTTCTGCAATCTCTCTCCATTTTAATAATATACTGCTTTTCTATTATTGGTTCCCAAACCAATCGCAACGAGCAGCTAGCGGCGGGGTGCTTTTCGATTGGGTGAAGTTCTTGCCCCAATCTGTAGGTTGTGGTGGCGTGAATTTTGATTTGTTTGAGATTTGCGGCAATCAGGATAAGCCAATAGTGTTAAAGTGTCTCTGATTGGTGCCTGAGGAATTTCTGCCAATCAGGATTTGTTGCCCCAGAGACATTTCCCCCCACACCCTGCAGTCACATGTCTGCTGTGCCCATCCCCCCCCCAAACCCACCCCTCATCCCTCATCCCCCACTCCTCATCCCCCCAAACCCATCCCACCCACCCATCCCACCCAAACCCACACCCATCCCCCACCCCCCATCCCCCACCCATCCCACCCAAACCCACACCCATCCCCCACCCCCCACCCATCCCACCCACCCATCCATTCCCCATTCCCCCACCCCATCCCCCCCAAACCCACCCCCTCACACCCATCCCCCACCCCCATCCCCCACCCATCCCCCACCCACCTCCCCATCCCCCATCCATCCCCCTCCACCCATCCCCCCACAAACCCACCCTTCAAACCCATCCCCCACCCCCCATCCCCCACCCATCCCCCACCCACCTCCCCATCCCCCATCCATCCCCCTCCACCCATCCCCACAAACCCACCCCTTCAAACCAATCCCCACCCCCCATCCCCCACCCACCTCCCCATCCCCCATCCATCCCCCTCCACCCATCCCCCACAAACCCACCCCTTCAAACCCATCCCCCACCCCCCCATCCCCCACCCACCTCCCCATCCCCCATCCATCCCCCTCCACCCATCCCCCACAAACCCACCCCTTCAAACCCATCCCCCACCCCCACACCCACCCATCCCCCAGCCACCTCCCCATCCCCCACCCACCTCCCCATCCCCATCCATCCCCCTCCACCCATCCCCCACAAACCCACCCCTTCAAACCCATCCCCCACCCCCACCCACCCACCCATCCCCCAGCCACCTCCCCATCCCCCATCCATCCCCCTCCACCCATCCCCCACAAACCCACCCCCTCAAACCCAACCCCCACCCCCCCATCCCCCACCTCCCCACCCACCCATCCCCACCCACCTCCCCATCCCCCACTCATCCACCCCCCCGCCCCCCACTCATCCACCCGCCCGTCCCCATCCCAACCACCCACACCCCCATCAACGGACCCACCCACCCATCCCCCCCAGAGATCCACCCACCCCCCAAACACCCACCCCCCATCCACCACCCACCTGCCCATCGCCCACCCACCTGCCCATCGCCCACCCACCTGCCCATCGCCCAGCTGCCTTTAATTAATTGGATGGTTTCTCACTGGAGTGAAATTTCTGATAAATTTAGAGATTTTTCAGCCAGAAACAGACGTTGAAAGTAATTGGTGGATTTTCATTCAGTGTTTGAGATCAGCCACTTACCGAAGAGACAGGCCGCAGAAATGTACAGGAACGTCGTGGTGCCCATCCCTGAAATAGAGAACACTCAATGGAGATGGAAGATCAGCCACGTTTCTCACCCACATCCCAACCCCTCGCCCACCCACCCATCACCCACCCACCCCTCGGTCATTGCCCACTCACCCCTCGCCCACCCCTCTCCCATCCTCCACTCGGTCATTGCCCACTCACCCCTCGGTCATCGCCCACTCACCCCTGGCCCACCCTCCCCTCGGTCATTGCCCACTCACCCCTCGCCCACCCTCCCCTCGGTCATTGCCCACTCACCCCTCGCCCACCCACCCCTCGGTCATCGCCCACACACCCACCCCTCGACCACCCTCCCCTCGGTCATTGCCCACTTACCCCTCACCCACCCTCCCCTCGGTCATTGCCCACTCACCCCTCTCCCACCCTCCCCTCGGTCATTGCCCACCCTCCCCTCGGTCATCACCCACTCACCCCTCGCCCACCCTCCCCTCGGTCATCGCCCACTCACCCCTCGCCCACCCACCCTTCGCCCACCCACCCCTCAGTCATTCCCCACCCACCCCTCGCCCACCCTCCCCTCGGTCATCGCCCACCCACTCACCCCTCGCCCACCCTCCCCTCGGTCATTGCCCACTCACCCCTCGCCCACCCCTCGCCCACCCTCCCCTCGGTCATTGCCCACTCACCCCTCGGTCATTGCCCACTCACCCCTCGCCCACCCTCCCCTCGGTCATCGCCCACTTACCCCTCGCCCACCCTCCCCTCAGTCATTGCCCACTCACCCCCACCCCCACCCCTCGGTCATCGCCCACCCACTCACCCCTCGCCCACCCTCCCCTCGTTCATTGCCCACTCACCCCTCGCCCACCCTCCCCTCGGTCATCGCCCACTCACCCCTCGCCCACCCACCCCTCGGTCATCGCCCACTCACCCCTCGCCCACCCACCCCTCGGTCATCGCCCACTCACCCCTCGACCACCCCCCCCTCGGTCATTGCCCACTTACCCCTCACCCACCCTCCCTCGGTCATTGCCCACTCACCCCTCTCCCACCCTCCCCTCAGTCATTGCCCACCCTCCCCTCGGTCATCACCCACTCACCCCTCGCCCACCCTCCCCTCGGTCATCGCCCACTCACCCCTCGCCCACCCACCCACCCCTCAGTCATTCCCCACCCACCCCTCGCCCACCCTCCCCTCGGTCATCGCCCACCCACTCACCCCTCGCCCACCCTCCCCTCGGTCATTGCCCACTCACCCCTCGCCCACCCCTCGCCCACCCTCCCCTCGGTCATTGCCCACTCACCCCTCGGTCATTGCCCGCTTACCCCTCGCCCACCCTCCCCTCGGTCATCGCCCACTTACCCCTCGCCCACCCTCCCCTCAGTCATTGCCCACTCACCCCACCACCACCCCTCGGTCATCGCCCACCCACTCACCCCTCGCCCACCCTCCCCTCGGTCATCGCCCACCCACTCACCCCTCGCCCACCCTCCCCTCGGTCATTGCCCACTCACCCCTCGCCCACCCCTCGCCCACCACCCTCGCCCACCCTCCCCTCGGTCATTGCCCGCTTACCCCTCGCCCACCCTCCCCTCAGTCATTGCCCACTCACCCCACCCCCCACCCCTCGGTCATCGCCCACTCACCCCTCGCCCACCCATCACTCAGCCTCCAGTAACACTGGGAGCCCCTTCAGACTGCCCGGGGATTATTACCCTCCCGTAACACTAGGGACACACCCCCCCCCCCCCGGTGGGGACAGACCCCCCCCCCCCGGTGAGGACAGACCCCCCCCCCCCCCCCCCCCGGTGAGGACAGACCCCCCCCCCCGGTGAGGACAGACCCCCCCCCCCCCCCCACGGTGAGGACAGACCACCCCCCCCCCCCCCCGCCCCCCCGGTGAGGACAGACCCCCCCCCGGTGAGGACAGACCCCCCCCCCCCCCCGGTGAGGACAGACCCCCCCCCCCCCCCGGTGAGGACAAGACCCCCCCCCCCCCCCGGTGAGGACAGACCCCCCCCCCCCCCGGTGGGGGGACAGAGACCGCCCCCCCCCCCCCGGCGGGGACAGAGACCCCCCCCCCCCCGGCGGGGACAGAGACCCCCCCCCCCCCTTCGGGGACAGACCCCCCGGTGGGGACAGAGACCCCCGAGATTTACCGAAGCAGCAAAAACACCGCGTGGAATAAACTCCTCGGAATGAATGGGAAATTGACAGGAAGAAAAAAGGGAAAGTGAGAGAGATAGAAGGTGGAAAGAGAGAGAGAGAGAGAGAGAGGGGGAGAGAGAAGAGAGGGGGGTGGGGGGGGGGGGGGGGGAGAGAGAGAAAGGAACGGAGAGAAAGCGGAGAGCAGTCACTCCCGGGCTCTCACTGACCTGGAACAGGAGCAGCTCCTGGGACACAATGTAAAGATCGCGGTCACAATAGTATGAATGATATTAGTTAGAGGGAGAGCGAGGGTGTGAGAGAGTGAGTGTGAGGGAAGGGGAAGAGAGAGAGAGAGGTACAGGCAGAGAGAGGCAGAAAGGGACAAAGAGAGAGAGGATCAAACAGAAAGAGGGGGTACAGAGGGAGATGGGGGGTACAGATGGGGAGAGGGGCTACAAATAGGGATATGGTACAGGGAGAGAGGGGGTGCACACACAGGGAGAGAGAGGGGGGGTGCACACACAGGGAGAGAGAGGGGGTACACACACAGGGAGAGAGAGGGGGTACACACAGGGAGAGAGAGGGGGTACACACACAGGGAGAGAGAGAGGGAGTGCACACAGGGAGAGAGAGAGGGAGTGCACACACAGGGAGAGAGAGGGGGTACACACAGGGAGAGAGAGGGGGTACACACACAGGGAGAGAGAGGGGGTACACACAGGGAGAGAGAGGGGGTACACACACAGGGAGAGAGAGAGGGAGTGCACACAGGGAGAGAGAGAGAGGGAGTGCACACAGGGAGAGAGAGAGGGAGTGCACACACAGGGAGAGAGAGGGGGGTACACACAGGGAGAGAGAGGGGGTACACACACGGAGAGAGAGGGGGGTACACACAGGGAGAGAGAGGGGGTACACACACAGGGAGAGAGAGAGGGAGTGCACACAGGGAGAGAGAGGGAGTGCACACACAGGGAGAGAGAGGGGGTACACACAGGGAGAGAGAGGGGGTACACACACAGGGAGAGAGAGGGGGTACACACACAGGGAGAGAGAGGGGGTACACACAGGGAGAGAGAGGGGGTACACACACGGAGAGAGAGGGGGTACACACACAGGGAGAGAGAGAGGGAGTGCACACACAGGGAGAGAGGGGGGGTGCACACACAGGGAGAGAGAGAGGGAGTGCACACACAGGGAGAGAGAGGGGTGCACACACAGGGAGAGAGAGGGGGTACACACAGGGAGAGAGAGGGGGTGCACACACAGGGAGAGAGAGGGGTGCACACACAGGGAGAGAGAGGGGGTACACACACAGGGAGAGAGAGGGGGTGCACACACAGGGAGAGAGAGGGGGTGCACACACAGGGAGAGAGAGGGGTGCACACACAGGGAGAGAGAGGGGGTACACACACAGGGAGAGAGAGAGGGTGCACACACAGGGAGAGAGAGGGGGTACACACACAGGGAGAGAGAGGGGGTGCACACACAGGGAGAGAGAGGGGTGCACACACAGGGAGAGAGAGGGGGTGCACACACAGGGAGAGAGAGGGGGTGCACACACAGGGAGAGAGAGGGGGTAACAGAGAGAGAGGGAACTCACATTCGGAGGTGTGATTAACGAGCTGAGCCGAAGCTTTGAGTTACGATGCAGTTTGAGACTCAGTCCCTATTTACGCTCCATCTCTCTCTCAGCGTCTCACCTTGCACCGCTCGGGTGCGAGAGTCCAACGCGAGGACCTGTGGAGTTTGGGACATCCCCCCCAGTACTGTGGGGGACCCTGCCCTCCTCCCCTCCCCTCCTCCCCTCCCCTCTCCTCCCCTCCCCTCCCCTCCTGCCCTCCTCCCCTCCCCTCCTGCCCTCCTCCCCTCCCCTCCTGCCCTCCTCCCCTCCCCTCCTGCCCATTGGGATCTCGCCACTCTCTGACCCGCGGCTCCATCACTCCCAATGGAAGTTGAGGACTTACCTGAGTCCAGACTCCCGGCTGGGTGGAGCCCGGGTTAGCCCAGCAAACCCTTTATACCTGACCGGGTCTGGTCTGTCCTCCTACACCAGCCAATCCCGGGCCAGGGCACGGCTCCCGGATCTGGGATTCACTTTCTCATTCCACCCGAGTCAACAGCGAATGTTGTCCAAGAGGGAGGCGAGATCTCCCCGGGGGTGGGCGGGAGTTACTGGATCTGCGCTGCAGGTGGGACCGAGAGTTTAACACATCGAGAGCTCACTCCAGCTTCACACCGCCGGCTGGGTAAAAAATCGCGTTCAGTCCAGAGAGAGAGTCCAGGGAGAGAGTCCAGTGTCCAGTGTCCAGGGAGAGAGTCCAGGGAGTGAGTCCAGTGTCCAGGGAGTGAGTCCAGTGTCCAGGGAGCGAGTCCAATGTCCAGGGAGTGAGTCCAGTGTCCAGGGAGCGAGTCCAATGTCCAGGGAGTGAGTCCAGTGTCCAGGGAGTGAGTCTAGTGTCCAGGGAGAGAGTCCAGGGTCCAGGGAGTGAGTCCAGTGTCCAGTGTCCAAGGAGAGAGTCCAGGGAGTGAGTCTAGTGTCCAGGGAGAGAGACCAGAGTCCAGGGAGAGAGTCCAGAGTCCGGGGAGAGAGACCAGAGTCCAGGGAAAGATTCCAGTGTCCAGGGAGTGAATCCAGGGAGAGAGACCAGAGTCCAGGGAGAGAGTCCAGAGTCCGGGGAGAGAGACCAGAGTCCAGGGAAAGATTCCAGTGTCCAGGTAGTGAGTCCAGGGAGTGAGTCTAGTGTCCAGGGAGTGATTCTAGTGTCCAGGGAGTGAGACCAGAGTCCAGGGAGTGAGTCCAGGGAGTGAGTCCAGTGTCCAGAGAGAGAGTCCAGGGAGTGAGTCTAGTGTCCAGGTAGTGAGTCTAGTGTCCAGGGAGTGAGTCCAGGGTCCAGGGAGTGAGTCTAGTGTCCAGGGAGTGAGTCCAGGGTCCAGGGAGTGAGTCTAGTGTCCAGGGAGTGAGTCCAGGGTCCAGGGAGTGAGTCTAGTTTCCAGGGAGTGAGTCCAGGGTCCAGGGAGTGAGTCTAGTGTCCAGGGAGTGAGTCTAGTGTCCAGGGAGTGAGTCTAGTGTCCAGGGAGTGAGTCCAGGGTCCAGGGAGTGAGTCTAGTGTCCAGGGAGTGAGTCCAGGGTCCAGGGAGTGAGTCTAGTTTCCAGGGAGTGAGTCCAGGGTCCAGGGAGTGAGTCTAGTGTCCAGGGAGTGAGGCTAGTGTCCAGAGAGTGATTCTAGTGTCCAGGGAGAGAGTCCAGGGTCTAGGGAGTGAGTCTAGTGTCCAGGGAGTGAGTCTAGTGTCCAGGGAGAGAGTCCAGGGTCCAGGGAGTGAGTCTAGTGTCCAGGGAGTGAGTCTAGTGTCCAGGGAGTGAGTCTAGTGTCCAGGGAGTGAGTCCAGTGTCCAGGGAGTGAGTCTAGTGTCCAGGGAGTGAGTCCAGGGTCCAGGGAGTGAGTCCAGGGTCCAGGGAGTGAGTCTAGTGTCCAGGGAGTGAGTCCAGGGTCCAGGGAGTGAGACCAGAGTCCAGGGAGTGAGTCCAGGGAAAGAGTCCAGTGTCCAGAGAGAGAGTCCAGGGAGTGATTCTAGTGTCCAGGTAGTGAGACCAGGGTCCAGGGAGTGAGACCAGAGTCCAGGGAGTGAGACCAGAGTCCAGGGAGTGAGACCAGAGTCCAGGGAGAGAGCCCATTGTCCAGGGAGAGGGTCCATTGTCCAGGGAGAGAGTCCATTGTCCAGGGAGAGAGTCCAAAGTCCAGGGAGAGAGACCAGAGTCCAGGGAAAGATTCCAGTGTCCAGGGAGTGAATCCAGTGAGAGAGACCAGAGTGCAGGGAAAGAGTCCAGGGAGTGAGTCCAGGGTCCAGGGAGTGAGTCCAGGGTCCAGGGAGTGAGACCAGAGTCCAGGGAGAGAGACCAGAGTCCAGGGAGAGAGACCAGAGTCCAGAGAGTGAGTCCACGGTCCAGGGAGTGAGGCCAGAGTCCAGGGAGTGAGTCCAGGGTCCAGGGAGTGAGGCCAGAGTCCAGTGTCCAGAGAGAGATTCCAGGGAGTGAGTCCAGTGTCCAGGGAGAGAGTCAAGGGAGTGAGTCCAGTGTCCAGGGAGTGGGTCCAGGCTCCAGGGAGCGAGTCCAATGTCCAGGGAGAGAGTCCAGGCTCCAGGGAGTGATTCTAGTGTCCAGGGAGTGAGTCTAGTGTCCAGGGGGAGAGTCCAGGGTCCAAGGAGTGAGTTCAGTGTCCAGGGAATGAGTCCAGTGTCCAGGGAGAGAGTCCAGGCTCCAGGGAGCAAGTCCAGGGTCCAGGGAGTGAGTCCAGTGTCCAGGGAGTGAGTCCAGGGTCCAGGGAGCGAGTCCAGGGTCCAGGGAGTGAGTCTAGTGTCCAGGGAGTGAGTCCAGGGTCCAGGGAGTGAGTTCAGTGTCCAGGGAGTGAGTCCAGGATCCAGGGAGTGAGACCAGAGTCCAGGGAGTGAGTCTAGTATCCAGGGAGTGAGTCTAGTATCCAGGGAGTGAGTCTAGGGTCCAGGGAGTGATTCTAGTGTCCAGGGAGAGAGTCCAGGGTCTAGGGAGTGAGTCTAGTGTCCAGGGAGTGAGTCTAGTGTCCAGGGAGTGAGTCCAGTGTCCAGGGAGTGAGTCCAGTGTCCAGGGAGTGAGTCCAGTGTCCAGTGTCCAAGGAGAGAGTCCATGCAGTGAGTTTAGTGTCAAGGGAGGGAGACCAGAGTCCAGGGAGAGAGTCCAGAGTCCGGGGAGTGAGTCCCGGGTCCAGGGAGAGAGTCCAGGGAGTGAGTCCAGTGTCCAGGGAGAGAGACCAGAGTCCAGAGTCCGGGGAGAGAGACCAGAGTCCAGGGAAAGATTCCAGTGTCCAGGGAGAGAGACCAGAGTCCAGGGAGAGAGTCCAGAGTCCGGGGAGAGAGACCAGAGTCCAGGGAAAGATTCCAGTGTCCAGAGAGTGAGTCCAGGGAGTGAGTCTAGTGTCCAGGGAGTGATTCTAGTGTCCAGGGAGTGATTCTAGTGTCCAGGGAGTGAGTCCAGGATCCAGGGAGTGAGACCAGAGTCCAGGGAGTGAGTCCAGGGAGTGAGTCCAGGGAAAGAGTCCAGTGTCCAGAGAGAGAGTCCAGGGAGTGAGTCTAGTGTCCAGGTAGTGAGACCAGAGTCCAGGGAGTGAGTCTAGTGTCCAGGGAGTGAGTCCAGGGTCCAGGGAGAGAGACCAGAGTCCAGGGAATGAGTCCAGGGAGTGAGACCAGAGTCCAGGGAGTGAGACCAGAGTCCAGGGAGTGAGTCTAGTGTCCAGGGAGAGAGACCAGAGTCCACGGAGTGAGTCCAGGGAGTGATTCTAGTGTCCAGGGAGTGAGCCCAGGGTCCAGGGAGTGAGTCCAGGTTCCAGGGAGAGAGACCAGAGTCCAGGGAGTGAGTCCAGGGAGTGATTCTAGTGTCCAGGGAGTGAGGCCAGAGTCCAGGGAGTGAGTCCAGGGAGTGAGTCCAGGGAAAGAGTCCAGTGTCCAGAGAGAGAGTCCAGGTAGTGAGTCTAGTGTCCAGGGAGTGAGTCCAGGTAGTGAGTCCAGTGTCCAAGGAGTGAGTCCAGTGTCCAGGGAGTGAGTCTAGTGTCCAGGGAGGGAGACCAGAGTCCAGGGAGAGAGACCAGAGTCCAGGGAGAGAGACCAGAGTCCAGGGAGAGAGACCAGAGTCCAGGGAGAGAGACCAGAGTCCAGGGAGAGAGACCAGAGTCCAGGGAGAGAGACCAGAGTCCAGGGAGAGAGACCAGAGTCCAGGGAGAGAGACCAGAGTCCAGGGAGAGAGACCAGAGTCCAGGGAGAGAGACCAGAGTCCAGGGAGAGAGACCAGAGTCCAGGGAGAGAGTCTAGTGTCCAGGGAGTGAGTCTAGTGTCCAGGGAGTGGGTCTAGTGTCCAGGGAGTGGGTCTAGTGTCCAGGGAGGGAGACCAGAGTCCAGGGAGAGAGACCAGAGTCCAGGGAGAGAGACCAGAGTCCAGGGAGAGAGACCAGAGTCCAGGGAGAGAGTCTAGTGTCCAGGGAGTGAGTCTAGTGTCCAGGGAGTGGGTCTAGTGTCCAGGGAGTGGGTCTAGTGTCCAGGGAGGGAGACCAGAGTCCAGGGAGAGAGACCAGAGTCCAGGGAGAGAGACCAGAGTCCAGGGAGAGAGACCAGAGTCCAGGGAGAGAGACCAGAGTCCCGGGAGAGAGACCAGAGTCCAGGGAGAGAGACCAGAGTCCAGGGAGAGAGACCAGAGTCCAGGGAGAGAGACCAGAGTCCAGGGAGAGAGACCAGAGTCCAGGGAGAGAGACCAGAGTCCAGGGAGAGAGACCAGAGTCCAGGGAGAGAGACCAGAGTCCAGGGAGAGAGACCAGAGTCCAGGGAGAGAGACCAGAGTCCAGGGAGAGAGACCAGTGTCCAGGGAGAGAGTCCCTGGAGTGAGTCCAGAGTCCAGGGAGTGAGTCCAGGATCCAGGGAGTGAGACCAGAGTCCAGGGAGTGAGTCCAGGGAGTGAGTCCAGGGAAAGAGTCCAGTGTCCAGAGAGAGAGTCCAGGGAGTGAGTCTAGTGTCCAGGTAGTGAGACCAGAGTCCAGGGAGTGAGTCTAGTGTCCAGGGAGTGAGTCCAGGGTCCAGGGAGAGAGACCAGAGTCCAGGGAATGAGTCCAGGGAGTGAGACCAGAGTCCAGGGAGTGAGACCAGAGTCCAGGGAGTGAGTCTAGTGTCCAGGGAGAGAGACCAGAGTCCACGGAGTGAGTCCAGGGAGTGATTCTAGTGTCCAGGGAGTGAGCCCAGGGTCCAGGGAGTGAGTCCAGGTTCCAGGGAGAGAGACCAGAGTCCAGGGAGTGAGTCCAGGGAGTGATTCTAGTGTCCAGGGAGTGAGGCCAGAGTCCAGGGAGTGAGTCCAGGGAGTGAGTCCAGGGAAAGAGTCCAGTGTCCAGAGAGAGAGTCCAGGTAGTGAGTCTAGTGTCCAGGGAGTGAGTCCAGGTAGTGAGTCCAGTGTCCAAGGAGTGAGTCCAGTGTCCAGGGAGTGAGTCTAGTGTCCAGGGAGGGAGACCAGAGTCCAGGGAGAGAGACCAGAGTCCAGGGAGAGAGACCAGAGTCCAGGGAGAGAGACCAGAGTCCAGGGAGAGAGACCAGAGTCCAGGGAGAGAGACCAGAGTCCAGGGAGAGAGACCAGAGTCCAGGGAGAGAGACCAGAGTCCAGGGAGAGAGACCAGAGTCCAGGGAGAGAGACCAGAGTCCAGGGAGAGAGACCAGAGTCCAGGGAGAGAGTCTAGTGTCCAGGGAGTGAGTCTAGTGTCCAGGGAGTGGGTCTAGTGTCCAGGGAGTGGGTCTAGTGTCCAGGGAGGGAGACCAGAGTCCAGGGAGAGAGACCAGAGTCCAGGGAGAGAGACCAGAGTCCAGGGAGAGAGACCAGAGTCCAGGGAGAGAGACCAGAGTCCAGGGAGAGAGACCAGAGTCCAGGGAGAGAGACCAGAGTCCAGGGAGAGAGACCAGAGTCCAGGGAGAGAGACCAGAGTCCAGGGAGAGAGACCAGAGTCCAGGGAGAGAGACCAGAGTCCAGGGAGAGAGACCAGAGTCCAGGGAGAGAGACCAGAGTCCAGGGAGAGAGACCAGAGTCCAGGGAGAGAGACCAGAGTCCAGGGAGAGAGACCAGAGTCCAGGGAGAGAGACCAGAGTCCAGGGAGAGAGACCAGTGTCCAGGGAGAGAGTCCCTGGAGTGAGTCCAGTGTCCAGGGAGTGAGTCCAGTGTCCAGGGAGAGAGTCCAGTGTCCAGGGAGAGAGTCTAGTGTCCAGGGAGAGAGTTCAGAGTCCAGAGAGAGAGTCCAGAGTCCAGGGAGAGAGACCAGAGTTCAGGGAGAGTGTCCATGGAGTGAGTCTAGTGTCCAGGGAGTGAGTCCAGAGTCCAGAGAGAGAGTCCAGAGTCCAGAGAGAGAGAGTCCAGAGTCCAGGGAGAGAGTCCGGTGTCCAGGGAGAGAGTCCAGAGTCCAGAGAGAGAGAGTCCAGAGTCCAGAGAGAGAGTCCAGAGTCCAGAGAGAGAGAGTCCAGAGTCCAGGGAGAGAGTCCGGTGTCCAGGGAGAGAGTCCAGGGTCTAGGGAGTGAGTCTAGTGTCCAGGGAGTGAGTCCAGAGTCCAGAGAGAGAGTCCAGTGTCCAGAGAGAGAGAGTCCAGAGTCCAGAGAGAGAGTCCAGAGTCCAGAGAGAGAGAGTCCAGAGAGAGAGAGTCCAGAGAGAGAGAGTCCAGAGAGAGAGAGTCCAGAGAGAGAGAGTCCAGAGAGAGAGAGTCCAGAGAGAGAGAGTCCAGAGAGAGAGAGTCCAGAGAGAGAGAGTCCAGAGAGAAAGAGTCCAGAGAGAGAGAGTCCAGAGAGAGAGAGTCCAGAGAGAGAGAGTCCAGAGAGAGAGAGTCCAGAGAGAGAGAGAGTCCAGAGTCCAGAGAGAGAGAGAGTCCAGAGTCCAGAGAGAGAGAGAGTCCAGAGTCCAGAGAGAGAGAGAGTCCAGAGTCCAGAGAGAGAGAGAGTCCAGAGTCCAGAGAGAGAGAGAGAGAGAGTCCAGAGTCCAGAGAGAGAGAGAGTCCAGAGTCCAGAGAGAGAGAGAGTCCAGAGTCCAGAGAGAGAGAGAGAGTCCAGAGTCCAGAGAGAGAGAGAGTCCAGAGTCCAGAGAGAGAGAGAGTCCAGAGTCCAGAGAGAGAGAGAGTCCAGAGTCCAGAGAGAGAGAGTCCAGAGTCCAGAGAGAGTCCAGAGTCCAGAGAGAGAGAGAGTCCAGAGTCCAGAGAGAGAGAGAGAGAGTCCAGAGTCCAGAGAGAGAGAGAGTCCAGAGTCCAGAGAGAGAGAGAGTCCAGAGTCCAGAGAGAGAGAGAGTCCAGAGTCCAGAGAGAGAGAGAGTCCAGAGTCCAGAGAGAGAGAGAGAGTCCAGAGAGAGAGAGAGAGAGTCCAGAGTCCAGAGAGAGAGAGAGTCCAGAGTCCAGAGAGAGAGAGAGTCCAGAGTCCAGAGAGAGAGAGAGTCCAGAGTCCAGAGAGAGAGAGAGTCCAGAGTCCAGAGAGAGAGAGAGTCCAGAGTCCAGAGAGAGAGAGAGTCCAGAGTCCAGAGAGAGAGAGAGTCCAGAGTCCAGAGTCCAGAGAGAGAGAGAGTCCAGAGTCCAGAGAGAGAGAGAGTCCAGAGTCCAGAGAGAGAGAGAGTCCAGAGTCCAGAGAGAGAGAGAGTCCAGAGTCCAGAGAGAGAGAGAGTCCAGAGTCCAGAGAGAGAGAGAGAGTCCAGAGTCCAGAGAGAGAGAGAGTCCAGAGTCCAGAGAGAGAGAGAGTCCAGAGTCCAGAGAGAGAGAGAGTCCAGAGTCCAGAGAGAGAGAGAGTCCAGAGTCCAGAGAGAGAGAGAGTCCAGAGTCCAGAGAGAGAGAGAGAGTCCAGAGTCCAGAGAGAGAGAGAGTCCAGAGTCCAGAGAGGGAGAGAGTCCAGAGTCCAGAGAGAGAGAGAGTCCAGAGTCCAGAGAGAGAGAGAGTCCAGAGTCCGGAGAGAGAGAGTCCAGAGTCCAGAGAGAGAGAGTCCAGAGTCCAGAGAGAGAGAGTCCAGAGTCCAGGGAGTGAGACTAGAGTCCAGGGAGTGAGGCCAGTGTCCAGGGAGTGAGTCTAGTGTCCAGGGAGAGAGTCCAGAGTCCAGAGAGAGAGAGTCCAGAGTCCAGAGAGAGAGAGTCCAGAGTCCAGGGAGTGAGACTAGAGTCCAGGGAGTGAGGCCAGTGTCCAGGGAGTGAGTCTAGTGTCCAGGGAGAGAGTTCAGAGTCCAGAGAGAGAGTCCAGAGTCCAGGGAGAGAGACCAGAGTTCAGGGAGAGTGTCCATGGAGTGAGTCCAGTGTCCAGGGAGTGAGTCCAGAGTCCAGAGAGAGAGTCCAGAGTCCAGAGAGAGAGTCCAGAGTCCAGAGAGAGAGTCCAGAGTCCAGAGAGAGAGAGTCCAGAGTCCAGAGAGAGAGTCCAGAGTCCAGAGAGAGAGAGTCCAGAGTCCAGGGAGAGAGTCCGGTGTCCAGGGAGAGAGTCCAGGGTCCAGGGAGTGAGTCTAGTGTCCAGAGAGAGAGTCCAGAGTCCAGAGAGAGAGTCCAGAGTCCAGAGAGAGAGAGTCCAGAGTCCAGAGAGAGAGAGTCCAGCGTCCAGAGAGAGAGAGTCCAGAGTCCAGAGAGAGAGTCCAGAGTCCAGAGAGAGAGAGTCCAGAGAGAGAGAGTCCAGAGAGAGAGAGTCCAGAGAGAGAGAGTCCAGAGAGAGAGAGTCCAGAGAGAGAGAGTCCAGAGAGAGAGAGTCCAGAGAGAGAGAGTCCAGAGAGAGAGAGTCCAGAGAGAGAGAGTCCAGAGAGAGAGAGTCCAGAGAGAGAGAGTCCAGAGAGAAAGAGTCCAGAGAGAGAGAGTCCAGAGAGAGAGAGTCCAGAGAGAGAGAGAGTCCAGAGTCCAGAGAGAGAGAGTCCAGAGTCCAGAGAGAGAGAGTCCAGCGTCCAGAGAGAGAGAGTCCAGAGTCCAGAGAGAGAGAGTCCAGAGTCCAGAGAGAGAGAGAGTCCAGAGAGAGAGAGTCCAGAGAGAGAGAGTCCAGAGAGAGAGAGTCCAGAGAGAGAGAGTCCAGAGAGAGAGAGTCCAGAGAGAGAGAGTCCAGAGAGAGAGAGTCCAGAGAGAGAGAGTCCAGAGAGAGAGAGTCCAGAGAGAGAGAGTCCAGAGAGAGAGAGTCCAGAGAGAGAGAGTCCAGAGAGAGAGAGTCCAGAGAGAGAGAGTCCAGAGAGAGAGAGTCCAGAGAGAAAGAGTCCAGAGAGAAAGAGTCCAGAGAGAAAGAGTCCAGAGAGAAAGAGTCCAGAGAGAGAGAGTCCAGAGAGAGAGAGTCCAGAGAGAGAGAGAGTCCAGAGTCCAGAGAGAGAGAGAGTCCAGAGTCCAGAGAGAGAGAGAGTCCAGAGTCCAGAGAGAGAGAGAGTCCAGAGTCCAGAGAGAGAGAGAGTCCAGAGTCCAGAGAGAGAGAGAGTCCAGAGTCCAGAGAGAGAGAGAGAGTCCAGAGTCCAGAGAGAGAGAGAGAGTCCAGAGTCCAGAGAGAGAGAGAGTCCAGAGTCCGGAGAGAGAGAGAGTCCAGAGTCCGGAGAGAGAGAGAGTCCAGAGTCCAGAGAGAGAGAGAGTCCAGAGTCCAGAGAGAGAGAGAGTCCAGAGTCCAGAGAGAGAGAGAGTCCAGAGTCCAGAGAGAGAGAGAGTCCAGAGTCCAGAGAGAGAGAGAGTCCAGAGTCCAGAGAGAGAGAGAGTCCAGAGTCCAGAGAGAGAGAGAGTCCAGAGTCCAGAGAGAGAGAGAGTCCAGAGTCCAGAGAGAGAGAGAGTCCAGAGTCCAGAGAGAGAGAGAGTCCAGAGTCCAGAGAGAGAGAGAGTCCAGAGTCCAGAGAGAGAGAGAGTCCAGAGTCCAGAGAGAGAGAGAGTCCAGAGTCCAGAGAGAGAGAGAGTCCAGAGTCCAGAGAGAGAGAGAGTCCAGAGTCCAGAGAGAGAGAGAGTCCAGAGTCCAGAGAGAGAGAGAGTCCAGAGTCCAGAGAGAGAGAGAGTCCAGAGTCCAGAGAGAGAGAGAGTCCAGAGTCCAGAGAGAGAGAGAGTCCAGAGTCCAGAGAGAGAGAGAGTCCAGAGTCCAGAGAGAGAGAGAGTCCAGAGTCCAGAGAGAGAGAGAGTCCAGAGTCCAGAGAGAGAGAGAGTCCAGAGTCCAGAGAGAGAGAGAGTCCAGAGTCCAGAGAGAGAGAGAGTCCAGAGTCCAGAGAGAGAGAGAGTCCAGAGTCCAGAGAGAGAGAGAGTCCAGAGTCCAGAGAGAGAGAGAGTCCAGAGTCCAGAGAGAGAGAGAGTCCAGAGTCCAGAGAGAGAGAGAGAGTCCAGAGTCCAGAGAGAGAGAGAGTCCAGAGTCCAGAGAGAGAGAGAGTCCAGAGTCCAGAGAGAGAGAGAGTCCAGAGTCCAGAGAGAGAGAGAGTCCAGAGTCCAGAGAGAGAGAGAGAGTCCAGAGTCCAGAGAGAGAGAGAGTCCAGAGTCCAGAGAGAGAGAGAGTCCAGAGTCCAGAGAGAGAGAGAGTCCAGAGTCCAGAGAGAGAGAGAGTCCAGAGTCCAGAGAGAGAGAGAGTCCAGAGTCCAGAGAGAGAGAGAGTCCAGAGTCCAGAGAGAGAGAGTGAGTCCAGAGTCCAGAGAGAGAGAGAGAGTCCAGAGTCCAGAGAGAGAGAGAGTCCAGAGTCCAGAGTCCAGAGTCCAGAGTCCAGAGTGAGAGAGAGAGTCCAGAGTCCAGAGAGAGAGAGAGTCCAGAGTCCAGAGTCCAGAGTCCAGAGTCCAGAGTCCAGAGTCCAGAGTCCAGAGTCCAGAGTCCAGAGTCCAGAGTCCAGAGTCCAGAGTCCAGAGTCCAGAGTCCAGAGTCCAGAGTCCAGAGAGAGAGAGAGAGTCCAGAGTCCAGAGAGAGAGAGAGAGTCCAGAGTCCAGAGAGAGAGAGAGTCCAGAGTCCAGAGAGAGAGAGAGTCCAGAGTCCAGAGAGAGAGAGAGTCCAGAGTCCAGAGAGAGAGAGAGTCCAGAGTCCAGAGAGAGAGAGAGTCCAGAGTCCAGAGTCCAGAGAGAGAGAGAGTCCAGAGTCCAGAGAGAGAGAGAGTCCAGGGAGAGAGACCAGAGTCCAGGGAGAGAGACCAGAGTCCAGGGAGAGAGACCAGAGTCCAGGGAGAGAGACCAGAGTCCAGGGAGAGAGACCAGAGTCCAGGGAGAGAGACCAGAGTCCAGGGAGAGAGACCAGAGTCCAGGGAGAGAGACCAGTGTCCAGGGAGAGAGTCTAGTGTCCAGGGAGAGAGTCCCTGGAGTGAGCCCAGTGTCCAGGGAGTGAGACCAGAGTCCAGGGAGAGAGTCCAGTGTCCAGGGAGAGAGACCAGAGTCCAGAGAGTGAGTCCAGGGTCCAGGGAGTGAGTCCAGGGTCCAGGGAGTGAGTCCAGGGTCCAGGGAGTGAGACCAGAGTCCAGGGAGTGAGACCAGAGTCCAGAGAGTGAGTCCAGGGTCCAGGGAGTGAGGCCAGAGTCCAGGGAGTGAGGCCAGAGTCCAGGGAGTGAGGCCAGGGTCCAGGGAGTGAGGCCAGAGTCCAGTGTCCAGAGAGAGATTCCAGGGAGTGAGTCCAGTGTCCAGGGAGAGAGTCCAGGGGGTGAGTCCAGTGTCCAGGGAGTGAGTCCAGTGTCCAGGGAGCGAGTCCAATGTCCAGGGAGTGAGTCTAGTGTCCAGGGAGAGAGTCCAGGCTCCAGGGAGTGATTCTAGTGTCCAGGGAGTGAGTCCAGGTTCCAGGGAGTGAGTCCAGGGTCCAGGGTCAAGGGAGTGAGTCCAGGTTCCAGGTAGTGAGACCAGGGTCCAGGGAGTGAGACTGGAGTCCAGGGAGTGAGGCCAGAGTCCAGGGAGTGAGTCCAGGGAGTGAGTCCAGGGAGTGAGTCCACGGAAAGAGTCCAGTGTCCAGAGAGAGAGTCCAGGTAGTGAGTCTAGTGTCCAGGGAGTGAGTCCAGGGTCCAGGGAGTGAGTCTAGTGTCCAGGGAGGGAGACCAGAGTCCAGGGAGAGAGACCAGAGTCCAGGGAGAGAGACCAGAGTCCAGGGAGAGAGACCAGAGTCCAGGGAGAGAGACCAGAGTCCAGGGAGAGAGACCAGAGTCCAGGGAGAGAGACCAGAGTCCAGGGAGTGAGTCCAGTGTCCAGGGAGTGAGTCCAGTATCCAGGGAGAGAGTCTAGTGTCCAGGGAGAGAGTTCAGAGTCCAGAGAGAGAGTCCAGAGTCCAGGGAGAGAGACCAGAGTTCAGGGAGAGTGTCCATGGAGTGAGTCCAGTGTCCAGGGAGTGAGTCCAGAGTCCAGAGAGAGAGTCCAGAGTCCAGAGAGAGAGTCCAGAGTCCAGAGAGAGAGAGTCCAGAGTCCAGAGTCCAGAGAGAGAGAGTCCAGAGTCCAGAGAGAGAGAGTCCAGAGTCCAGAGAGAGAGTCCAGAGTCCAGAGAGAGAGAGTCCAGAGTCCAGGGAGTGAGTCTAGTGTCCAGGGAGAGAGACCAGAGTCCAGGGAGAGAGACCAGAGTCCAGGGAGAGAGACCAGAGTCCAGGGAGAGAGACCAGAGTCCAGGGAGAGAGACCAGTGTCCAGGGAGAGAGTCTAGTGTCCAGGGAGAGAGTCCCTGGAGTGAGCCCAGTGTCCAGGGAGTGAGACCAGAGTCCAGGGAGAGAGTCCAGTGTCCAGGGAGAGAGACCAGAGTCCAGAGAGTGAGTCCAGGGTCCAGGGAGTGAGTCCAGGGTCCAGGGAGTGAGTCCAGGGTCCAGGGAGTGAGACCAGAGTCCAGGGAGTGAGACCAGAGTCCAGAGAGTGAGTCCAGGGTCCAGGGAGTGAGGCCAGAGTCCAGGGAGTGAGGCCAGAGTCCAGGGAGTGAGGCCAGGGTCCAGGGAGTGAGGCCAGAGTCCAGTGTCCAGAGAGAGATTCCAGGGAGTGAGTCCAGTGTCCAGGGAGAGAGTCCAGGGGGTGAGTCCAGTGTCCAGGGAGTGAGTCCAGTGTCCAGGGAGCGAGTCCAATGTCCAGGGAGTGAGTCTAGTGTCCAGGGAGAGAGTCCAGGCTCCAGGGAGTGATTCTAGTGTCCAGGGAGTGAGTCCAGGTTCCAGGGAGTGAGTCCAGGGTCCAGGGTCAAGGGAGTGAGTCCAGGTTCCAGGTAGTGAGACCAGGGTCCAGGGAGTGAGACTGGAGTCCAGGGAGTGAGGCCAGAGTCCAGGGAGTGAGTCCAGGGAGTGAGTCCAGGGAGTGAGTCCACGGAAAGAGTCCAGTGTCCAGAGAGAGAGTCCAGGTAGTGAGTCTAGTGTCCAGGGAGTGAGTCCAGGGTCCAGGGAGTGAGTCTAGTGTCCAGGGAGGGAGACCAGAGTCCAGGGAGAGAGACCAGAGTCCAGGGAGAGAGACCAGAGTCCAGGGAGAGAGACCAGAGTCCAGGGAGAGAGACCAGAGTCCAGGGAGAGAGACCAGAGTCCAGGGAGAGAGACCAGAGTCCAGGGAGTGAGTCCAGTGTCCAGGGAGTGAGTCCAGTATCCAGGGAGAGAGTCTAGTGTCCAGGGAGAGAGTTCAGAGTCCAGAGAGAGAGTCCAGAGTCCAGGGAGAGAGACCAGAGTTCAGGGAGAGTGTCCATGGAGTGAGTCCAGTGTCCAGGGAGTGAGTCCAGAGTCCAGAGAGAGAGTCCAGAGTCCAGAGAGAGAGTCCAGAGTCCAGAGAGAGAGAGTCCAGAGTCCAGAGTCCAGAGAGAGAGAGTCCAGAGTCCAGAGAGAGAGTCCAGAGTCCAGAGAGAGAGAGTCCAGAGTCCAGGGAGTGAGTCTAGTGTCCAGGGAGTGAGTCCAGAGTCCAGAGAGAGAGTCCAGAGTCCAGAGAGAGAGTCCAGTGTCCAGAGAGAGAGAGTCCAGAGTCCAGAGAGAGAGAGTCCAGAGTCCAGAGAGAGAGAGTCCAGAGTCCAGAGAGAGAGAGTCCAGAGTCCAGAGAGAGAGAGTCCAGAGTCCAGAGAGAGAGAGTCCAGAGTCCAGAGAGAGAGAGTCCAGAGTCCAGAGAGAGAGAGTCCAGAGTCCAGAGAGAGAGAGTCCAGAGTCCAGAGAGAGAGAGTCCAGAGTCCAGAGAGAGAGAGTCCAGAGTCCAGAGAGAGAGAGTCCAGAGTCCAGAGAGAGAGTCCAGAGAGAGAGAGTCCAGAGAGAGAGAGTCCAGAGAGAGAGAGTCCAGAGAGAGAGAGTCCAGAGAGAGAGAGTCCAGAGAGAGAGAGTCCAGAGAGAGAGAGTCCAGAGAGAGAGAGTCCAGAGAGAGAGAGTCCAGAGAGAGAGAGTCCAGAGAGAGAGAGTCCAGAGAGAGAGAGTCCAGAGAGAGAGAGTCCAGAGAGAGAGAGTCCAGAGAGAGAGAGTCCAGAGAGAGAGAGTCCAGAGAGAGAGAGTCCAGAGAGAGAGAGTCCAGAGAGAGAGAGTCCAGAGAGAGAGAGTCCAGAGAGAGAGAGTCCAGAGAGAGAGAGTCCAGAGAGAGAGAGTCCAGAGAGAGAGAGTCCAGAGAGAGAGAGTCCAGAGAGAGAGAGTCCAGAGAGAGAGAGTCCAGAGAGAGAGTGTCCAGAGTCCAGAGAGTCCAGAGTCCAGAGAGAGAGAGAGTCCAGAGTCCAGAGAGAGAGAGAGTCCAGAGTCCAGAGAGAGAGAGAGTCCAGAGTCCAGAGAGAGAGAGAGTCCAGAGTCCAGAGAGAGAGAGAGTCCAGAGTCCAGAGAGAGAGAGAGTCCAGAGTCCAGAGAGAGAGAGAGTCCAGAGTCCAGAGAGAGAGAGAGTCCAGAGTCCAGAGAGAGAGAGAGTCCAGAGTCCAGAGAGAGGGAGAGTCCAGAGTCCAGAGAGAGAGAGAGTCCAGAGTCCAGAGAGAGAGAGAGTCCAGAGTCCAGAGAGAGAGAGAGTCCAGAGTCCAGAGAGAGAGAGAGTCCAGAGTCCAGAGAGAGAGAGAGTCCAGAGTCCAGAGAGAGAGAGAGTCCAGAGTCCAGAGAGAGAGAGAGTCCAGA
This sequence comes from Heptranchias perlo, assembly GCF_035084215.1. Classification (NCBI taxonomy): domain Eukaryota; kingdom Metazoa; phylum Chordata; class Chondrichthyes; order Hexanchiformes; family Hexanchidae; genus Heptranchias; species Heptranchias perlo. The sequence continues at coordinate 14,961,132 of NC_090366.1, read as the reverse complement.
GTCCAGAGAGAGAGAGAGTCCAGAGTCCAGAGAGAGAGAGAGTCCAGAGTCCAGAGAGAGAGAGAGTCCAGAGTCCAGAGAGAGAGAGAGTCCAGAGTCCAGAGAGAGAGAGAGTCCAGAGTCCAGAGAGAGAGAGAGTCCAGAGTCCAGAGAGAGAGAGAGTCCAGAGTCCAGAGAGAGAGAGAGTCCAGAGTCCAGAGAGAGAGAGAGTCCAGAGTCCAGAGAGAGAGAGAGTCCAGAGTCCAGAGAGAGAGAGAGTCCAGAGTCCAGAGAGAGAGAGAGTCCAGAGTCCAGAGAGAGAGAGAGTCCAGAGTCCAGAGAGAGAGAGAGTCCAGAGTCCAGAGAGAGAGAGAGTCCAGAGTCCAGAGAGAGAGAGAGTCCAGAGTCCAGAGAGAGAGAGAGTCCAGAGTCCAGAGAGAGAGAGAGTCCAGAGTCCAGAGAGAGAGAGAGTCCAGAGTCCAGAGAGAGAGAGAGTCCAGAGTCCAGAGAGAGAGAGAGTCCAGAGTCCAGAGAGAGAGAGAGTCCAGAGTCCAGAGAGAGAGAGAGTCCAGAGTCCAGAGAGAGAGAGAGTCCAGAGTCCAGAGAGAGAGAGAGTCCAGAGTCCAGAGAGAGAGAGAGTCCAGAGTCCAGAGAGAGAGAGAGTCCAGTGTCCAGGAAGTGAGTCCAGGGAGTGGGTCTAGTGTCCAGGAAGGGAGACCAGAGTCCAGGGAGAGAGACCAGAGTCCAGGGAGAGAGACCAGAGTCCAGGGAGAGAGACCAGAGTCCAGGGAGAGAGACCAGTGTCCAGGGAGAGAGTCTAGTGTCCAGGGAGAGAGTCCCTGGAGTGAGCCCAGTGTCCAGGGAGTGAGACCAGAGTCCGGGGAGAGAGTCCAGTGTCCAGGGAGAGAGTCTAGTGTCCAGGGAGAGAGTCCAGAGTCCAGAGAGAGAGTCCAGAGTCCAGGGAGAGAGACCAGAGTTCAGGGAGAGTGTCCATGGAGTGAGTCCAGTGTCCAGGGAGTGAGTTCACAGTCCAGAGAGAGAGAGTCCAGAGTCCAGAGAGAGAGTCCAGAGAGAGAGAGTCCAGAGTCCAGAGAGAGAGAGTCCAGAGTCCAGAGAGAGAGAGTCCAGAGTCCAGAGAGAGAGAGTCCAGAGTCCAGAGAGAGAGAGTCCAGAGTCCAGAGAGAGAGAGTCCAGAGTCCAGAGAGAGAGAGTCCAGAGTCCAGAGAGAGAGAGTCCAGAGTCCAGAGAGAGAGAGTCCAGAGTCCAGAGAGAGAGAGAGTCCAGAGTCCAGAGAGAGAGAGAGTCCAGAGTCCAGAGAGAGAGAGAGTCCAGAGTCCAGAGAGAGAGAGAGTCCAGAGTCCAGAGAGAGAGAGAGTCCAGAGTCCAGAGAGAGAGAGAGTCCAGAGTCCAGAGAGAGAGAGAGTCCAGAGTCCAGAGAGAGAGAGAGTCCAGAGTCCAGAGAGAGTCCAGAGTCCAGAGAGAGAGAGAGTCCAGAGTCCAGAGAGAGAGAGAGTCCAGAGTCCAGAGAGAGAGAGAGTCCAGAGTCCAGAGAGAGAGAGAGTCCAGAGTCCAGAGAGAGAGAGTCCAGAGTCCAGAGAGAGAGAGTCCAGAGTCCAGAGAGAGAGAGTCCAGAGTCCAGAGAGAGAGAGAGTCCAGAGTCCAGAGAGAGAGAGAGTCCAGAGTCCAGAGAGAGAGAGTCCAGAGTCCAGAGAGAGAGAGTCCAGAGTCCAGAGAGAGAGAGTCCAGAGTCCAGAGAGAGAGAGTCCAGAGTCCAGAGAGAGAGAGTCCAGAGTCCAGAGAGAGAGAGTCCAGAGTCCAGAGAGAGAGAGTCCAGAGTCCAGAGAGAGAGAGTCCAGAGTCCAGAGAGAGAGAGTCCAGAGTCCAGAGAGAGAGAGTCCAGAGTCCAGAGAGAGAGAGTCCAGAGTCCAGAGAGAGAGAGTCCAGAGTCCAGAGAGAGAGAGTCCAGAGTCCAGAGAGAGAGAGTCCAGAGTCCAGAGAGAGAGAGTCCAGAGTCCAGAGAGAGAGAGTCCAGAGTCCAGAGAGAGAGAGTCCAGAGTCCAGAGAGAGAGAGTCCAGAGTCCAGAGAGAGAGAGTCCAGAGTCCAGAGAGAGAGAGTCCAGAGTCCAGAGAGAGAGAGTCCAGAGTCCAGAGAGAGAGAGTCCAGAGTCCAGAGAGAGAGAGTCCAGAGTCCAGAGAGAGAGAGTCCAGAGTCCAGAGAGAGAGAGTCCAGAGTCCAGAGAGAGAGAGTCCAGAGTCCAGAGAGAGAGAGTCCAGAGTCCAGAGAGAGAGAGTCCAGAGTCCAGAGAGAGAGAGTCCAGAGTCCAGAGAGAGAGAGTCCAGAGTCCAGAGAGAGAGAGTCCAGAGTCCAGAGAGAGAGAGTCCAGAGTCCAGAGAGAGAGAGTCCAGAGTCCAGAGAGAGAGAGTCCAGAGTCCAGAGAGAGAGAGTCCAGAGTCCAGAGAGAGAGAGTCCAGAGTCCAGAGAGAGAGAGTCCAGAGTCCAGAGAGAGAGAGTCCAGAGTCCAGAGAGAGAGAGTCCAGAGTCCAGAGAGAGAGAGTCCAGAGTCCAGAGAGAGAGAGTCCAGAGTCCAGAGAGAGAGAGTCCAGAGTCCAGAGAGAGAGAGTCCAGAGTCCAGAGAGAGAGAGCCCAGAGTCCAGAGAGAGAGTCCAGGGTCCAGGGAGTGAGTCCAGGGTCCAGGGAGTGAGTCCAGGGTCCAGGGAGTGAGTCCAGGGTCCAGGGAGTGAGTCTAGTGTCCAGGGAGTGAGTCTAGTGTCCAGGGAGTGAGTCCAGGGAGTGAGTCCAGTGTCCAGGGAGTGAGTCCTGTGTCCAGGGAGGGGGACCAGAGTCCAGGGAGAGAGACCAGAGTCCAGAGAGCGAGTCCAGAGTCCAGAGAGCGAGTCCAGTGTCCAGGGAGAGAGTCTAGTGTCCAGGGAGAGAGTCCCTGGAGTGAGCCCAGTGTCCAGGGAGTGAGACCAGTGTCCAGGGAGAGAGTCAAGTGTCCAGGGAGAGAGTCAAGTGTCCAGGGAGAGAGTTCAGAGTCCAGAGAGAGAGTCCAGAGTCCAGGGAGAGAGTCCAGAGTCCAGAGAGAGAGAGTCCAGAGTCCAGAGAGAGAGTCCAGTGTCCAGGGAGTGAGTCCAGAGTCCAGAGAGAGAGTCCAGAGTCCAGAGAGAGAGAGTCCAGAGTCCAGAGAGAGAGTCCAGAGTCCAGGGAGAGAGACCAGAGTTCAGGGAGAGTGTCCATGGAGTGAGTCCAGTGTCCAGGGAGTGAGTCCAGAGTCCAGAGAGAGAGTCCAGAGTCCAGAGAGAGAGTCCAGAGTCCAGAGAGAGAGTCCAGAGTCCAGGGAGAGAGACCAGAGTTCAGGGAGAGTGTCCATGGAGTGAGTCCAGTGTCCAGGGAGTGAGACCAGAGTCCAGAGAGAGAGAGTCCAGAGTCCAGAGAGTGAGTCCAGAGTCCAGAGATCGAGTCCAGAGTCCAGAGAGCGAGTCCAGAGTCATCGGAGAGAGACCAAAGTCCAGGGAAAGAGTCCAGTGTCCTGGGAGTGAGTCTCGTGTCCAGGGAGTGAGTCCATTGTCCAGGGAGAGAGTCCATTGTCCAGGGAGAGAGTCCATTGTCCAGGGAGAGGGTCCATTGTCCAGGGAGAGAGTCCATTGTCCAGGGAGAGAGTCCAGGGTCCAGGGAGAGAGTCCAGGGAGTGAGTCCATTGTCCAGGGAGAGAGTCCATGGAGTGAGTCCAGGGTCCAAGGAGTGAGTCCAGTGTCAAGGGAGAGAGTCCAGTGTCCAGGGAGTGAGTCCAGGGTTCAGGGAATGAGTCCAACGGTCAGTGAGTGAGAACGGGGAGTGAGACCAGCGGTCAGTGAGTGAGTGACACCAGGGAGTGAGACTGGGGAGTGAGTCCGGGGAGTGGGACCGGGGAGTGAGACCGGGTGGAGAGAGACCGGGGAGTGAGACCGGGTGGAGAGAGACCGGGGAGAGAGACAGGGAGGAGAGTGAGACCGGGGAGTGGGACCGGGGAGTGAGACCGGGTGGAGAGAGACCGGGGGGAGAGTGAGACCGGGGAGTGGGATAGGGGAGAGAGACCGGGGAGAGAGACCGGGGAGAGAGACCGGGTGGAGAGAGACCGGGGAGAGAGACCGTCAGTCAGTGAGAGAGACCGGGGAGAGAGACCGGGGAGAGAGACCGGGTGGAGAGAGACCGGGGAGAGAGACCGTCAGTCAGTGAGAGAGACCGGGGAGAGAGACCGGGGAGTGAGACCGGGGAGAGAGACCGGGTGGAGAGAGACCGGGGAGAGAGACCGTCAGTCAGTGAGAGAGACCGGGGAGTGAGACCAGGGAGTGAGACCGGGGAGAGAGACCGGGTGGAGAGAGACCGGGGGGAGAGACAGGGGGGAGAGTGAAACCGGGGAGTGGGACCGGGGAGTGAGACCGGGTGGAGAGAGACCGGGGAGTGAGACCGGGGGGAGAGACCGGGGAGTGAGACGGGGGAGAGAGACCGGGGAGTGAGACCGGGGAGTGAGACCGGGGAGAGAGACCGGGGGGAGAGACCGGGGAGTGAGACCGGGGAGAAAGTCAAATTGGCTGCCGTGTTTCCTACATTACATTAGTGACTACACTTCAAAAAGTGTTTCTTGGCAGCAAACTGCTTTGGGATGGGTTGAGGTGTGGAAGGCTCTCTAGAAAAGCAAGTTCTTTTGAAGTGTTTTTTTCTCTGATTCTTTGGCAGTTCCCAGACCACATTATCCTCCCCGAGTTTCGCATCATCTGAGAATTTGACCAATCTACACTGAGGCTCTGGATCTGCGGTGGGCACGCGGAGTTGGTCAGTGAGGTCGACTGGGAACCAACCTGGGAGATGTTGGAAAAGTGTCCAGTGTTAAAGAGCTCGTCCCCACATAAAAAAATAAACTTCAAAGGATACCAGCAGAGATAGGAGAAAAAAAAAAGAAAGGCAGACTCCCATTTCCTCCACACCTTCATCACCTCAGGACGTCGAAAAATACTTTACTACAAATCCCAATGAGGTATTTTTATGGAGTGTAATCACTGTTGTAATGTGGGAAATGCAGCTGCCAATTTACGTCCACCCAAGGGGGCAGACGGGGCCTCGGTTTAACGTCTCATCCGAAAGACGGCACCTCTGACAGTGCAGCGCTCCCTCAGTACTGACGCTCCGACAGTGCAGCGTTCCCTCAGTACTGACCCTCCGACAGTGCAGCGCTCCCTCAGTACTGACCCTCCGACAGTGCAGCGTTCCCTCAGTACTGACCCTCCGACAGTGCAGCGCTCCCTCAGTACTGACGCTCCGACAGTGCAGCGTTCCCTCAGTACTGACCCTCCGACAGTGCAGCGCTCCCTCAGTACTGACGCTCCGACAGTGCAGCGTTCCCTCAGTACTGACCCTCTGACAGTGCAGCGCTCCCTCAGTACTGACGCTCCGACAGTGCAGCGTTCCCTCAGTACTGACCCTCCGACAGTGCAGCGCTCCCTCAGTACTGACCCTCCGACAGTGCAGCGCTCCCTCAGTACTGACCCTCCGACAGTGCAGCGCTCCCTCAGGACTGACCCTCCGACAGTGCAGCGTTCCCTCAGTACTGACCCTCCGACAGTGCAGCGCTCCCTCAGTACTGACCCTCCGACAGTGCAGCGCTCCCTCAGTACTGACCCTCTGACAGTGCAGCGCTCCCTCAGTACTGACCCTCCGACAGTGCAGCGCTCCCTCAGTACTGACCCTCCGACAGTGCAGCCCTCCCTCAGTAGCGCACAGGGAGTGGCAGCCTGAATTATGAGACTCAAATCTGTGGAGTGGGGGCTCGAACCTAGGACCTTCTGACTCCGAAACGATAGTGTTGCCCACTGAGGCACGGCTGGCTGGAGTCGGGGGACGGGACTTGATTTCCCAGTCTGAGGATTGCTACCTAAATGTCGGCTTATTGAGAGACAAGGGGTGTGGAGGCGAAGGGCTGGAATGAGGTGCGGCTCTTAAAATAATTTAATCAGCAGCCGGCCAAAGTAACCCTCAGCTTGTTAAGCCAGTTTGAACTGTCAGAGAGAGTGAGACTAACAAGCTCCAATTTGGGTGTCTGTGTTGATGAACCTGGAGAACGATGTGGGTGTTAATAGATCGACTCACCTCACTGGGACCTCCCCTTCACTTGACGAAACGATGTCCTCGGTGATTGATGTGCTGGAATGTCTTGCAAAATAAATGTTCTGCTTTACACACACGCACCATCTCACGTATCGAAAGTCATGGAACGTTCCAGCACAGAAACAGCATTCAGGACGTCAAGTCAGCGTCGCTGCTTACCTGAATCACTGAGGGTCCTTCCTGTACCCGATCGCCTTTAATATCCCGCCCAGTCCAATCCCACTCTCCCCTCACTCCCTGTACCCTTTAATATCCCACCCAGTCTAATCCCACTCTCCCCTCACTCCCCGTACCCTTTAATATCCCACCCAGTCTAATCCCATTCTCCCCTCTCTCCCTGAACCCACCCAGAGTCCATGTCTGATCACGAGAGAGAGTAAACCTCCCTCTACACTGTCCCATCAAACACTCCCAGGGCAGGTACAGGGTTAGATACAGAGTAAAGCTCCCTCTACACTGTCCCATCAAACACTCCCAGGGCAGGTACAGGGTTAGATACAGAGTAAAGCTCCCTCTACACTGTCCCGTCAAACACTCCCGGGGCAGGTACAGCACGGGTTAGATACAGAGTAAAGCTCCCTCTACACTGTCCCATCAAACACTCCCAGGGCAGGTATAGGGTTAGATACAGAGTAAAGCTCCCTCGACACTGTCCCATCAAACACTCCCAGGGCAGGTACAGGGTTAGATACAGAGTAAAGCTCCCTCCACACTGTCCCATCAAACACTCCCAGGGCAGGTACAGGGTTAGATACAGAGTAAAGCTCCCTCGACACTGTCCCATCAAACACTCCCAGGGCAGGTACAGGGTTAGATACAGAGTAAAGCTCCCTCTACACTGTCCCATCAAACACTCCCAGGGCAGGTACAGCGTTAGATACAGAGTAAAGCTCCCTCTACACTGTCCCATCAAACACTCCCAGGGCAGGTACAGGGTTAGATACAGAGTAAAGCTCCCTCTACACTGTCCCATCAAACACTCCCAGGGCAGGTACAGGGTTAGATACAGAGTAAAGCTCCCTCTACACTGTCCCATCAAACACTCCCAGGGCAGGTACAGGGTTAGATACAGAGTAAAGCTCCCTCTACACTGTCCCATCAAACACTCCCAGGGCAGGTACAGGGTTAGATACAGAGTAAAGCTCCCTCGACACTGTCCCATCAAACACTCCCAGGGCAGGTACAGGGTTAGATACAGAGTAAAGCTCCCTCTACACTGTCCCATCAAACACTCCCAGGGCAGGTACACGGTTAGATACAGAGTAAAGCTCCCTCTACACTGTCCCATCAAACACTCCCAGGGCAGGTACAGGGTTAGATACAGAGTAAAGCTCCCTCTACACTGTCCCATCAAACACTCCGAGGAGCCCATCCCAATGGTAATGACCCTGGCCGTTGCCTCATCTATGATTGTCTCTGGATGTCGGCTTGGATCGTCCTGGTCCCAGTGTCTCTGTCTCACAACAGGTGAAGTCACTGACTCTTTGAGAGGAGATGGATGGTTGAGTTATTGATCACAGCAGATCCAACTCTCCAGGGAGCGTGAATTGTTTATTTTCGCAGAATGTGTTCAATTGAGTTTTGGTTTTTTTCCTGGTCTTTCTCGTTTTTCTTGATATCCGGGCATTTGTTTAAACAGACATTTCTGCTAGCTGACAACGTCGGGGAATGATAGGAGAAACGTCTCAGCTCGAGACTGTCAGAAACTTGGCAGAATGTTCGGAGGCTGAACACCCTGACACCCATGCAGAGGAGGGGGAGGACGGTTCAAATGTGTGAGTATTGACGTGGGCGTCACGGAGAGCAACAATGGAAAGAATTCGCATTTCTGCAGCACCTTTCACCATCTCAGGACGTCCCAAAACACTTCACGCCCATTGAAGTATTTTTGAAGTGCGGTCACTGTTGTAATGCAGGAAACGCGGCAGCCAATTTGCGCACAGCAAGATCCCACAAACAGCAATGTGATAATGACCAGTTTTTTTTAGTGATGTTGGTTGATGGAAAAATATTGGCCCCAGGACACCGGGGAGAACTCCCCCTGCTCTTCTTCAAAATAGTGGCCGTGGGATCTTTTACATCCACCTGAGAGGGGCAGACGGGGCCTCGGTTTAACGACTCATCCGAAAGACGGCACCTCCGACAGTGCGGCGCTCCCTCAGTACTGACCCTCCGACAGTGCGGCGCTCCCTCAGTGCTGACCCTCCAACAGTGCAGCGCTCCCTCAGTACTGACCCTCCGACAGTGCAGCACTCCCTCAGCACTGACCCTCCGACAGTGCGGCGCTCCCTCAGTACTGACCCTCCGACAGTGCAGCGCTCCCTCAGTACTGACCCTCCGACAGTGCAGCGCTCCCTCAGTACTGACCCTCCGACAGTGCGGCACTCCCTCAGTACTGACCCTCCGACAGTGCGGCGCTCCCTCAGTACTGACCCTCCGACAGTGCGGCGCTCCCTCAGTACTGACCCTCCGACAGTGCGGAGCTCCCTCAGTACTGACCCTCCGACAGTGCGGCGCTCCCTCAGTACTGACCCTCTGACAGTGCGGCGCTCCCTCAGTACTGACCCTCCGACAGTGTGGCGCTCCCTCAGTACTGACCCTCCGACAGGGCGGCGCTCCCTCAGTACTGACCCTCTGACAGTGCGGCGCTCCCTCAGTACTGACCCTCCGACAGTGCGGCGCTCCCTCAGTACTGACCCTCCGACAGTGCGGCGCTCCCTCAGTACCGACCCTCCGACAGTGTGGCGCTCCCTCAGTACTGACCCTCCGACAGTGCGGCGCTCCCTCAGTACTGACCCTCCGACAGCGCGGCGCTCCCTCAGTACTGACCCTCCGACAGGGCGGCGCTCCCTCAGTACTGACCCTCCGACAGTGCGGCGCTCCCTCAGTACTGACCCTCCGACAGTGCGGCGCTCCCTCAGTACTGACCCTCCGACAGTGCGGCGCTCATTAATAGAGTGACCCTGTAAAGAGGTAAAATGGAAAACAGGTGATGGTGAAATGGTGGAAATTATGTTGAAATGAGACAACGTTTTGATTTAAAACGTGCCGCCCATTCTAGAAATCCCCCGATGTTCATTTCTGTGGATTTCAATGATCAACGATACCCGTCTGATGCCTGAGCAGCTGATGATTGCACAGTGTTCAGTTCCATTTGCAACCCCTCAGATAATGAAGCAGTCCGTGCCCGCATGCAGCAAGACCTGGACAACATCCAGGCTTGGGCTCATAAGTGGCAAGTAACATTCACGCCAGATAAGTGCCAGGCAATGACCATCTCCAACAAGAGAGAGTCTAACCACCTCCCCTTGACATTCAATGGCATTACCATCGCCGAATCCCCCACCATCAACATCCTGGGGGTCAACATTGACCAGAAACTTAACTGGACCAGCCATATAAATACTGTGGCTACGAGAGCAGGTCAGAGGCTGGGTATTCTGCGGCGAGTGACTCACCTCCTGACCTGGGAACATTGGAACATAGCAACAGGAGTAGGCCATTCAGCCCCTCGTGCCTGCTCCGCCATTTGATAAGATCATGGCTGATCTGTGATCTAACTCCATATACCTGCCTTTGGCCCATATCCCTTAATACCTTTGGTTGCCAAAAAGCTATCTATCTCAGATTTAAATTTAGGAATTGAGCTAGTATCAATTGTCGTTTGCGGAAGAGAGTTCCAAACTTCTACCACCCTTTGTGTGTAGAAATGTTTTCTAATCTCGCTCCTGAAAGGTCTGGCTCTAATTTTTAGACTGTGCCCCCTACTCCTAGAATCCCCAACCAGCGGAAATAGTTTCTCTCTATCCACCCTATCTGTTCCCCTTAATATCTTATAAACTTCGATCAGATCACCCCTTAACCTTCGAAACTCGAGAGAATACAACCCCAATTTGTGTAATCTCTCCTCGTAACTTAACCCTTGAAGTCCAGGTATCATTCTAGTAAACCTACGCTGCACTCCCTCCAAGGCCAATATGTCCTTCCGAAGGTGCGGTGCCCAGAACTGCTCACAGTACTCCAGGTGCGGATTAACCAGGGTTTTGTATAGCTATAGGGAGAGTCTAATCACCTCCCCCTAACATTCAATGGCATTACCATCACCGAATCCCTCACCATCAACATCCTGGGGGTCACCATTGACCAGAAACTTAACTGGACCACCCATCTAAATACAGTGGATACAAGAGCAGGTCAGAGGCTGGGTATTCTGTGGCGAGTGACTCACCTCCTGACTCCCCAAAAGTCTTTCCACCATCTACAAGGCACAAGTCAGGAGTGTGATGGAATACTCTCCACTTGCCTGGATGAGTGCAGCTCCAACAACACTCAAGAAGCTCGACACCATTCAGGATAAAGCAGCCCGCTTGATTGGCACCCCATCTACCACCCTAAACATTCACTCCCTTCACCACCGGCGCACTGTGGCTGCAGTGTGTACCATCCACAGGATGCACTGCAGCAACTCGCCAAGGCTTCTTCGACAGCACCTCTCAAACCCGCGACCTCTACCACCTAGAAGGACAAGGGTAGCAGGTACATGGGAACAACACCACCTGCACCTTCCCCTCCCCCCTCCCTATCTCTGTAACCTCCTCCAGCCCTAAGACCCTTCGAGATCTCTGCACTCCTCCAATTCTGGCCTCTTGCACATCCCTGATTTCCATCGCTCCACCATTGGCGGCCGTGCCTTTAGCTGCCTGGGCCCTAAGCTCTGGAATTCCCTCCCTAAACCTCTCCGCCTCTCTCTCTCCTCCTTTAAGACGCTCCTTAAAACCTCCCTCTTTGACCAAGCTTATTAGGAAGGCAAATGGCACGTTGGCCTTCATTGCAATGGGGTTGGACTATAAGAGTAAGGAAGTCTTACTACAGTTGTACTGGGCTTTGGTGAGACCTCACCTGGAGTACTGTGTACAGTTTTGGTCTCCTTATCTCAGGAAGGATATATTTGCCTTAGAGGCAGTGCAATGAAGGTTCACTAGATTGATTCCTGGGATGAGAGGGTTGTCCTGTGAGGAGAGATTGAGTAGAATGGGCCGATACTCTCTGGAGTTTGGAAGAATGAGAGGTGATCTCATTGAAACATGTAAGATTCTGAAGGGGCTTCACAGGGTAGATGCTGAGAGGCTGTTTCCCCTGGCTGTAGAGTCCAGAACTAGGGGGCATAATCTCAGGATAAGGGGTCGGCCACTTAGGACTTGCCAAATCTAGAGCCCCCTGGATGTCAAGGAGCATAGAGGGTAAGATAAGGCAAAAAAGGGAAGTTTATGTCAGAGACCGAGAGCTCAATACTGCAGAAAGCCTAGAGGAATATGGAAAGTGCAGGGGGGAAATTAAAAAGGAAATTAGGAAAGCAGAGAGAGGGCATGAAAAAATATTAGCAAGTAAAATTAAGGAAAACCGAAGGATGTTTTATAAATATATAAAGAGCAAGAGGATAACTAAGGAAAGAGTAGGGCCGATTAGAGATCAAAAAGGTAACCTGTGTGTGGAGGCGGAAGGTGTGGGTGTGGTTTTTAATGAATACTTTGCATCTGTCTTCACAAAGGAGAGGGGCGATGCAGAGATTGTAGTTAAGGAGGAGGAGTGTGGAATATTGGATGGGATAAACATAGTGAGAGAGGAAGTATTAAGGGGATTAGCATCTTTGAAAGTGGATAATCGCCAGGCCCGAATGAATTGTATCCCAGGCTGTTAAAAGAAGCCTGGGAGGAAATAGCGGAGGCTTTAACGATCATTTTCCAAACTTCACTGGATACAGGCGTGGTGCCGGAGGATTGGAGGACTGCTAACATTGTACCATTGTTTATAAAGGGAGCGAGGGATAGACCGAGTAATTACAGGCCAGTCAGTCTAACCTCGGTGGTGGGCAAATTATTGGAATCAATTCTGAGGGACAGGATAAATCGTCATTTAGAAAGGCACGGAGTAATCAAGGACAGTCAGCATGGATTTGTTAAGGGGAGGTCGTGTCTGACTAACTTGATTGAATTTTTTGGGGAGGTAACAAGGAGGGTCGATGAGGGTAGCGCGTTTGATGTAGTCTACATGGATTTTAGCAAGGCTTTTGACAAGGTCCCACACGGCAGACTGGTCAAAGAAGTGCAGATGAAACAAAAATTGTCCGTGTGGTTGATAGTGAGGAGGAAAGCTGTAGACTGCAGGAAGATATCAACGGACTGGTCAGGTGGGCAGAAAAGTGGCAAATGGAATTCAATCCGGAGAAGTGTGAGGTAATGCATTTGGGGAGGGCAAACAAGGCAAGGGAATACACAATAAATGGGAGGATACTGAGAGGTGTAGAGGAAGTGAGGGACCTTGGAGTGCATGTGCACAGATCCCTGAAGGCAGCAGGACAGGTAGATAAGGTGGTTAAAAAGGCATTCGGGATACTTTCCTTTATTAGCCGAGGCATAGAATATAAGATCAGGGAGGTTATTCTGGAACTGTATAAAACACTAGTTAGGCCACAGCTTGAGTACTGTGTACAGTTCTGGTCACCACATTACAGGAAGGATGTGATTGCACTGGAGAGGGTGCAGAGGAGATTTACGAGGATGTTGCCGGGACTGGAGAATTTTAGCTATGAGGAAAGATTGGATAGGCTGGGGTTGTTTTCTTTGGAACAGAGGAGGCTGAGGGGTGATTTAATTGAGGTGTATAAAATTATGAGGGGCCGAGATAGAGTGGATAGGGAGGACCTATTTCCCTTAGCAGAGGGGTCAATAACCAGGGGACATAGATTTAAAGTAATTGGTAGAAGGATTAGAGGGGAGCTGAGGAGAAGTTTTTTCCCCCAGAGTGTGGTGGGGGTCTGGAACTCACTGCCTGAGAGGGTGGGAGAGGCAGAAACCCTCAACTCATTTAAAAAGTACTTGGATGTGCACCTGAAGAGCCGTAACCTACAGGGCCACGGACCAAGAGCTGGAAAGTGGGATCAAGCTGGATTGCTCCTTCTCGGCCGGCACGGACACGATGGGCCGAATGGCCTCCATCTGCGCCATAACTTTCTATGGTTCTTTCTATGATTCTAGATGAGGAAAAATTTCTCCACTCAGAGGGTTGTGAATCTTTGGAATTCTCAACCCCAGAGGGCTGTGGATGCTCAGACGTTGAGTATATTCAAGGTTGAGATCGATAGATTTTTGGACTCTAGGGGAATCGAGGGATCTGGGGATCGGGCGGGAAAGTGGAGTTGAGGTCGAAGATCAGCCATGATCTGATTGAATGGAGGAGCAGGCTCGAGGGGCCGAATGGCCTACTCCTGCTCCTATTTCTTATGTTCCTTTGTGGTTTGTTGTCAAATTTTGTCTGATTTACGCTCCTCTGGAGGGCCTCGTGAACGTTTTACTGCGTTAAAGGCGATATATAAATGCAGGATGTTGTTGGAGATGAAATGCTTTGTCACAGTGAGTGGTTGAGAGAGAGACTGTTACATCCTTTAAGGGCAAAATGGATGATTTTTTGGATGAGAGAGCAGGATTAGTTTTGGACCTGCAAAGGGCCAGTCCAGACACAATGGGCAGAATGGATGTGTTGTGAACATCTGTGGTTCTTGTCTTTTCAAGTCCTGGCAAGCAAATTGGTCACCTGGTTGAGCCTAAAATTCACATAAGAAAGAATATTCTGGAACATATACCCTCTCCCATGTCAGCCTTGGCTCAGTGGGTCTCTCCCTCTCTCTCTCTCTCTCGCCTCTGAGTCAGAAGGTCGTGGGTTCGAGCCCCCACTCCAGAGACTTGAGCCCCGTAATCCAGGCCGACACTCCCCAGTGTCAGTACTGAGGGAGCGCCGCGCTGTCGGAGGGTCAGCACTGAGGGAGCGCCGCACTGTCGGAGGGTCAGTACTGAGGGAGCGCCGCACTGTCGGAGGGTCAGTACTGAGGGAGCGCTGCTCTGTCGGGGGGTCAGTGCTGAGGGAGCGCTGCACTGTCGGAGGGTCAGTACTGAGGGAGCGCCGCACTGTCGGAGCGTCAGTACCGAGGGAGTGCTGCACTGTCGGAGGGTCAGTACTGAGGGAGCGCTGCACTGTCGGAGGGTCAGTACCGAGGGAGCGCTGCACTGTCGGAGGGTCAGTACTGAGGGAGCGCTGCTCTGTCGGGGGGTCAGTACTGAGGGAGCGCTGCACTGTCGGAGGGTCATTACTGAGGGAGCGCCGCACTGTCGGAGGGTCAGTACTGAGGGAGCGCTGCACTGTCGGAGGGTCAGTACTGAGGGAGCGCTGCACTGTCGGAGGTGCCGTCTTTTGGATGAGACATTAAACCGAGGGCCCCGTCTGCCCCTCTCAGGTGGATGTAAAAGATCCCACGGCCACTATTTCGAAGAAGAGCAGGGGGGAGTTCTCCCCGGTGTCCTGGGGCCAATATTTATCCCTCAACCAACATCACTAAAAAAAACATGATCACATTGCTGTTTGTGGGATCTTGCTGTGCGCAAATTGGCTTTGCCGCGTTTCCTACATTACAACAGTGACCACACTTCAAAAAAATACTTCATTGGCTGCGAAGTGACTCCAGTCCCCTCTGCAACGTGGTTGACTCTGAACTGCCCTCTGAAGTGGGTCAGCGAGTCACTCAGTCTGCGACCAGCGGTTCAAGAACACGGCTCACCAGCCACCTTCTCAATGGGCAATAAATGCCAGCCTTGCCAGCGATGCCCGCACCCCAAGAACGAATATAAATTGGAACTGGCGAACGGTTAAGAAGCACTTTGGTCCAATTATAAATAGCCAACAAACTCTTGGGAACTATAAATATGCAGAAGTGACATGTTAGCACAAGAGGTGGAGAGAATTGATGTTAAGACAACAAAGCAATGACAGCTTTGAGGAAATATATTTGATGCATTCCTACCCCTTTAACAAACAGCGTATGATTAAGATTTGATGATTGGACACGCCTGAGGGTAACGGCTGGACTGAAAGGCTTGTTGAGCTTTCTTGCCACCTAATGTTCCAGAAGGTCAGGGGTCGGCAGGGAGGTCGCCAAGCGAGACAATCATCTTTTTCTTGTCGGTCCCCAGAAATTCTCCAGCAGATGAGTAGTGTCGGACTGAACTAAAGACAGCAAAGTACAAGTTCCCAATTCGATAGAAACCGGCCCAGACAGGAGTGAATCGTTCCCTTTTACCCACTGTGTACTGTACAATGTACAGGAGCTGACACTGAGACACACACGGGCCGTACAGTCCCAGACAGGAGTGAATCGTTCCCTTTTACCCACTGTGTACTGTACAATGTACAGGAGCTGACACTGAGACACACACGGGCCGTACAGTCCCAGACAGGAGTGAATCGTTCCCTTTTACCCACTGTGTACTGTACAATGTACAGGAGCTGACACTGAGACACACACGGGGCCGTACAGTCCCAGACAGGAGTGAATCGTTCCCTTTTACCCACTGTGTACTGTACATGTACAGGAGACACTGAGACACACACGGGGCCGTACAGTCCCAGACAGGAGTGAATCGTTCCCTTTTACTCACTGTGTACTGTACAATGTACAGGAGCTGACACTGAGACACACACGGGCCGTACAGTCCCAGACAGGAGTGAATCGTTCCCTTTTACCCACTGTGTACTGTACATGTACAGGAGCTGACACTGAGACACACACAGGTCGTACAGTCCCAGACAGGAGTGAATCGTTCCCTTTTACTCACTGTGTACTGTACAATGTACAGGAGCTGACACTGAGACACACACGGGCCGTACAGTCCCAGACAGGAGTGAATCATTCCCTTTTACCCACTGTGTACTGTACATGTACAGGAGCTGACACTGAGACACACACGGGCCGTACAGTCCCAGACAGGAGTGAATCATTCCCTTTTACCCACTGTGTACTGTACAATGTACAGGAGCTGACACTGAGACACACACGGGCCGTACAGTCCCAGACAGGAGTGAATCATTCCCTTTTACCCACTGTGTACTGTACATGTACAGGAGCTGACACTGAGACACACACGGGCCGTACAGTCCCAGACAGGAGTGAATCGTTCCCTTTTACCCACTGTGTACTGTACAATGTACAGGAGCTGACACTGAGACACACACGGGCCGTACAGTCCCAGACAGGAGTGAATCGTTCCCTTTTACCCACTGTGTACTGCACATGTACAGGAGCTGAGACTGAGACACACACGGGCCGTACAGTCCCAGACAGGAGTGAATCGTTCCCCTTTATGCCTTGTGTGTACATTAATGAATTTTATCTTAGGTAGAGCCTGTTATTTGAACATTAGGTGCTGTCATATTTTGGAATCAATATTTTCGGGTGAGATTAGAGTGTGAATGATTTCAAATGAAAATTGATCGACTTTGGACAAATAAAAACTCCCTCATTTAACAAAGAATGAAATGAGCAATTTTATAAGGGGACTACGATCGACGCCTGGGATCCTGGGCTTTAGAAATAGAAGCACAGAGTACAAAAGCAAGGGAGTTACGCTAAATCCTTTATAAACACTGGTTCGGCCCCAGCTGGAGTATTGTGTCCAACTCTGGGCACCGCACTTTAGGAAGGATGTGAAGGCCTTAGAGAGGGTGCAGAGGAGATTTACCAGAATGGTCCCAGGGATGAGGGACTTCAGTTATGTGGAGAGACTGGAGAAGCTGGGATTGTTCTCCTCAGAGCAGAGAAGGTTAAGGGGAGATTTAATCGAGGGGTTCAAAATCATGAGGGGTTTTGATGGAGTAAATAAGGAGAAACTGTTTCCAGTGGCAGGAGGGTCGGTGACCAGAGGACACAGATTTAAGGTAATTGGCAAAAGAACCAGAGGGGGAGATGAGGAGAATGTTTTTTTACACAGCGAGTTGTGATGATCTGGAATGCGCTGCCTGAAAGGGCGGTGGAAGCAGATTCAATAATAACTTTCAAAAGGGGAATTGGATACTTTTTTTTTATTCGTTCTTGGAATGTGGACGTCTCTGGCAAGGCTAGCATTTATTGCCCATCCCTAATTGGTGTGTGACTTGGAGGGGAACGTGCAGGTGGTGTTGTTCCCATGTGCCTGCTGCTCTTGTCCTTCTAGGTGGTAGAGGTCGTGGGTTTGGGAGGTGCTGTCGAAGAAGCCTTGGCGAGTTGCTGCAGTGCATCCTGTGGATGGTACACACTGCAGCCACGGTGCGCCGGTGGTGAAGGGAGTGAATGTTTAGGGTGGTGGATGGGGTGCCAATCAAGCGGGCTGCTTTGTCCTGGATGGTGTCGAGCTTCTTGAGTGTTGTTGGAGCTGCACTCATCCAGGCAAGTGGAGAGTATTCCATCACACTCCTGACTTGTGCCTTGTAGATGGTGGAAAGGCTTTGGGGAGTCAGGAGGTGAGTCACTCACCGCAGAATACCCAGCCTCTGACCTGCTCTTGTAGCCACAGCATTTATATGGCTGGTCCAGTTCAGTTTCTGGTCAATGGTGACCCCCAGGATGTTGATGGTGGGGGATTCGGCGATGGTAATGCCGTTGAATGTCAAGGGGAGGTGGTTAGACTCTCTCTTGTTGGAGATGGTCATTGCCTGGCACTTATCTGGCGCGAATGTTACTTGCCACTTATGAGCCCAAGCCTGGATGTTGTCCAGGTCTTGCTGCATGTGGGCACGGACTGCTTCATTATCTGAGGGGTTGCGAATGGAACTGAACACTGTGCAATCATCAGCGAACATCCCCATTTCTGACCTTATGATGGAGGGAAGGTCATTGATGAAGCAGCTAAAGATGGTTGGGCCTAGGACACTGCCCTGAGGAACCCCTGCAGCAATGTCATGGGGCTGAGATGATTGGCCTCCAACAACCACTACCATCTTCCTTTGTGCCAGGTATGACTCCAGCCACTGGAGAGTTTTCCCCCTGATTCCCATTGACTTCAATTTTACTCGGGCTCCTTGGTGCCACACTCGGTCAAATGCTGCCTTGATGTCAAGGGCAGTCACTCTCACCTCACCTCTGGAATTCAGCTCTTTTGTCCATGTTTGGACCAAGGCTGTAATGAGGTCTGGAGCCGAGTGGTCCTGGCGGAACCCAAACTGAGCATCGGTGAGCAGGTTATTGGTGAGTAAGTGCTGCTTGATAGCACTGTTGACGACACCTTCCATCACTTTGCTGATGATTGAGAGTAGGCTGATGGGGCGGTAATTGGCCGGATGTGGCAGGACTGCAGAGCTTTGATCTGATCCGTTGGTTGTGGAATCGCTTAGCTCTGTCTATAGCATGTTGCTTCCGCTGTTTAGCATGCATGTAGTCCTGTGTTGTAGCTTCACCAGGTTGGCACCCCATTTTTAGGTACGCCTGGTGCTGCTCCTGGCATGCTCTTCCACACTCCTCATTGAACCAGGGTTGATCCCCTGGCTTGTTGGTAATGGTAGAGTGAGGAATATGCCGGGCCATACGGTTACAGATTGTGCTGAAATACAATTCTGCTGCTGCTGATGGCCCACAGCGCCTCATGGATGCCCAGTTTTGAGCTGCTAGATCTGTTCTGAATCTGTCCCATTTAGCACGGTGATAGTGCCACACAACACGTTGGATGGTGTCCACAGTGTGAAGACGGGACTTCATCTCCCCGAGGACTGTGCGGTGGTCACTCCTACCAATACTGTCATGGACAGATGCATCTGCGACAGGTAGATTGGTGAGGACGAGGTCAAGTAAGTTTTTCCCTCGTGTTGGTTCGCTCACCACCTGCCGCAGGCCCAGTCTGGCAGCTATGTCCTTCAGGACTCGGCCAGCTCGGTCAGTAGTGGTGCTACCGAGCCACTCTTGGTGATGGACATTGAAGTCCCCCACCCAGAGTACATTCTGTGCCCTTGCTACCCTCAGTGTTTCCTCCAAGTGGTGCTCAACATGGAGGAGGACTGATTCATCAGCTGAGGGAGGGTGGTAGGTGGTAATCAGCAGGAGGTTTCCTTGCCCATGTTTGACCTGATGCCATAAGACTTCATGGGGTCCGGAGTCAATGTTGAGGACTCCCAGGGCCACTCCCTCCTGACTGTATATCATTGTACCGCCACCTCTGGTGGGTCTGTCCTGCCGGTGGGACAGGACATACCCAGGGATGGTGATGGAAGAGTCTGGGACTTGAAGGGGAAAAATTTGCAGGGTTATGGGGAAAGAGCAGGGGGGAGTGGGACTAATTGGATAGATCTTTCAAAGAGCCGGCACAGGCACGATGGGCCGAATAGCCTCCTTCTGCACTGTATCTTTCTACGATTCTACGAAACTGGGTTAACTCGCAGGGTGAGAGATTGGAGAGGCACCAGGGTGTGGTGTATGTGATTAGAGGGCACAGTGGGTGATTAGAGGGCACAGTGTGGGTGATTAGAGGGCACAGTGTGGGTGATTAGAGGGCACAGTGTGGGTGATTCGAGGGCACAGTGGGTGATTAGAGGGCACAGTGTGGGTGATTCGAGGGCACAGTGTGGGTGATTAGAGGGCACAGTGTGGGTGATTCGAGGGCACAGTGGGTGATTAGAGGGCACAGTGTGGGTGATTAGAGGGCACAGTGTGGGTGATTGGAGGGCACAGTGTGGGTGATTCGAGGGCACAGTGGGTGATTAGAGGGCACAGTGTGGGTGATTAGAGGGCACAGTGTGGGTGATTAGAGGGCACAGTGTGGGTGATTAGAGGGCACAGTGTGGGTGATTAGAGGGCACAGTGTGGGTGATTAGAGGGCACAGTGTGGGTGATTCGAGGGCACAGTGGGTGATTAGAGGGCACAGTGTGGGTGATTAGAGGGCACAGTGTGGGTGATTAGAGGGCACAGTGTGGGTGATTCGAGGGCACAGTGGGTGATTAGAGGGCACAGTGTGGGTGATTAGAGGGCACAGTGTGGGTGATTAGAGGGCACAGTGTGGGTGATTCGAGGGCACAGTGTGGGTGATTCGAGGGCACAGTGGGTGATTAGAGGGCACAGTGTGGGTGATTAGAGGGCACAGTGTGGGTGATTAGAGGGCACAGTGTGGGTGATTAGAGGGCACAGTGTGGGTGATTAGAGGGCACAGTGTGGGTGATTCGAGGGCACAGCGGGTGATTAGAGGGCACAGTGTGGGTGATTAGAGGGCACAGTGTGGGTGATTCGAGGGCACAGTATGAAAATTAGGCATTGTGCTTTGAGCTGTGTGCACACAACATAAGCAGTAATTTCAGCTTTCTGCTCCCAATCCCTGCCCACAAACACAGATAAGCCATGTATCTAACGTTACCACAGATAAGATATCAATGTGGAGCTGGTGAGTAGAACCTCACTGTGGGGAGTATGTTTACGTTTACGCCTCAGTTAACAAACAATCAAATCAAATGTCTGGGACTGTACGGCCCGTGTGTGTCTCAGTGTCTCCTGTACATTGTACAGTACACAGTGGGTAAAAGGGAACGATTCACTCCTGTCTGGGACTGTACGGCCCGTGTGTGTCTCAGTGTCTCCTGTACATGTACAGTACACAGTGAGTAAAAGGGAACGATTCACTCCTGTCTGGGACTGTACGGCCCGTGTGTGTCTCAGTGTCTCCTGTACATGTACAGTACACAGTGAGTAAAAGGGAACGATTCACTCCTGTCTGGGACTGTACGGCCCGTGTGTGTCTCAGTGTCAGCTCCTGTACATGTACTATACACAGTGGGTAAAAGGGGAACGATTCACTCCTGTCTGGGACTGTACGGCCCGTGTGTGTCTCAGTGTCAGCTCCTGTACATTGTACAGTACACAGTGGGTAAAAGGGAACGATTCACTCCTGTCTGGGACTGTACGGCCCGTGTGTGTCTCAGTGTCAGCTCCTGTACATTGTACAGTACACAGTGGGTAAAAGGGAACGATTCACTCCTGTCTGGGACTGTACGTCTAAACTTGCACCTGAATAATTCCGTTCACTTTTTCTTTCTGTAAATATTTGCTCTATCACCTCTTCCCTCTCTCCGCCTCTCCGTCTCTCTCCGCCTCTCTCTGTCTCTCTCTGCCTCAATCATGCTCTCTTTCCTAAGGTGAGGCTCGTCTGTGTGAGTGTGTGTGTGAGTGTGTGTGTGTGTGTGTGTCAGTGTGTGTGTGTGTGTCAGTGGGTGTGTGTGTCAGTGTGTGTGGGTGTGTGTTTGTGTGTGTGTGTCAGTGGGTGTGTGTGTGTGTCTGTGTGTGTGTGTGTCAGTGGGTGTGTGTGTGTCAGTGTGTGTGGGTGTGTGTGTGATTGAGTATGTGTGATTGAGTGTGTATGTGTGTGGGTGTGTATCATTGTGTGTGTGTATGAGTGTGTGTGAGTGATTGAGTGTGAATGAGTGTGTGGTGTCCGTGTGTGTGATTGTGTGTGTGAGTGTGAGTGTCAGCATGTGTGAGGGTCTGTGCATGTGAGTGCGGAACATCATTGGGTACGGGTCCCACACACACCGACTCTCACTGGGGTACGGGTCCCACAGACACCGACTCTCACTGGGGTACGGGTCCCACAGACACCGACTCTCACTGGGCAACGGGTCCCACAGACACCGACTCTCACTGGGGTACGGGTCCCACAGACACCGACTCTCACTGGGGTACGGGTCCCACACACACCGACTCTCACTGGGGTACGGGTCCCACAAACACCGACTCTCACTGGGGTACGGGTCCCACAGACACCGACTCTCACTGGGGTACGGGTCCCACAGACACCGACTCTCACTGGGGTACGGGTCCCACAGACACCGACTCTCACTGGGGTACGGGTCCCACAGACACCGACTCTCACTGGGGTACGGGTCCCACAGACACTGACTCTCACTGGGGTACGGGTCCCACAGACACCGACTCTCACTGGGGTACGGGTCCCACACACACCGACTCTCACTGGGGTACGGGTGCCACAGACACCGACTCTCACTGGGGTACGGGTCCCACAGACACCGACTCTCACTGGGGTACGGGTCCCACAGATACCGACTCTCACTGGGGTACGGGTCCCACAGACACCGACTTTCACTGGGGTACGGGTCCCACACACACCGACTCTCACTGGGGTACGGGTCCCACAGACACCGACTCTCACTGGGGTACGGGTCCCACACACACCGACTCTCACTGGGGTACGGGTCATAGGAACAGGAGTAGGCCATTCAGCCCCTCGTGCCTGCTCCGCCATTTGGTAAGATCATGGCTGATCTGTGATCTAACTCCATATACCTGCCTTTGGCCGATATCCCTTAATACCTTTGGTTGCCAAAAAGCTATCTATCTCAGATTTAAATTTTGCAATTGAGCTAGTATCAATTGCCATTTGCGGAAGAGAGTTCCAAACTTCTACCACCCTTTGTGTGTAGAAATGTTTTCTAATCTCACTCCTGAAAGGTCTGGCTCTAATTTTTAGACTGTGCCCCCTACTCCTAGAATCCCCAACCAGCGGAAATAGTTTCTCTCTATCCACCCTATCCGTTCCCCTTAATATCTTATAAACTTCGATCAGATCACCCCTTAACCTTCGAAACTCGAGAGAATACAACCCCAATTTGTGTAATCTCTCCTCGTAACTTAACCCTTGAAGTCCGGGTATCATTCTAGTAAACCTACGCTGCACTCCCTCCAAGGCCAATATGTCCTTCCGAAGGTGCGGTGCCCAGAACTGCTCACAGTACTCCAGGTGCGGTCTAACCAGGGTTTTGTATAGCTGCAGCATAACTTCTGCCCCCTTGTACTCCAGTCCTCTAGATATAAAGGCCAGCATTCCATTTGCCTTGTTGATTATTTTCTGCACCTGTTCATGACACTTCAATGATCTGTGTACCAGAATCCCTAAGTCCCTTTGGACATCCACTGTTTTTAACTTTTTACCATTTAGAAAGTACCCTGTTCTATCCTTTTTTGATCCAAAGTGAATGACCTCACATTTGTCTACATTGAATTCCATTTGCCACAGTTTTGCCCATTCACCTAATCTATCAATATCCCTTTGTAATTTTATGTTTTCATCTACACTGCTTACAATGCCACCAATCTTTGTGTCATCGGCAAACTTAGATATGAGACTTTCGATGCCTTCATCTCAGTCGTTAATAAATATTGTGAATAATTGAGGCCCCAAGACAGATCCCTGCGGGACTCCACTAGTCACATCCTGCCAATGTGAGTACCTTCCCATTATCCCTACTCTCTGTCGCCTTTCGCTCAGCCAACTTCCTAACCAAGTCCGTACTTTTCCCTCGATTCCATGAGCTTCTATCTTAGTTAACAGTCTCTTATGTGGGACCTTATCAAATGCCTTCTGGAAGTCCATATAAATAACATCCATTGACATTCCCCTGTCCACTACTTTAGTCACCTCTTCAAAAAATTCAATCAGGTTTGTCAGGCACGACCTACCTTTCACAAATCCATGCTGGCTCTCTCTGATTAACTGAAAATTCTCACGGTGTTCAGTCACCCTATCCTTAATTATAGACTCCAGCATTTTCCCCACAACAGATGTTAGGCTAACTGGTCTATAATTCCCTGGTTTCCCTCTCTCTCCTTTCTTAAAAAGCAGAGTGACATGTGAAATTTTCCAATCCAGAGGGACAGTTCCTGAATCTAGAGAACTTTGAAAGATTATAGTTAGGGCATCTGCAATGTGCTCACCTACTTCCTTTAAAACCCTGGGATGGAAACCATCTGGTCCTGGGGATTTGTCACTCTTTAGTGCTATTATTTTCTTCATTACTGTTGCTTTACTTATGTTAATTTTATCGAGTCCCTGTCCCCGATATTAGTTTTCTTGGGATTTCCGGCATGTGCGGACAACACAGAGTGAACTGCTGAGAATTTGGTAAGTGTGGGAGTTTAAGGGTTAATCTCTTTAAAATCTAGTGCATATTGCTTTCAACTGTTTAAGTTCAATTTTAAAGTTTAAATTTTTAAGTTTCTGTCAGGCTTCAGCAGAGAGAGCTGCTGTCGTCAGTTAATTGGTTAGTGAGATTAAACTGATACCTGAAGGTGGGGCAGGCCTGACTCACCTGAGTCACAAACTGTAGAAATCCAGGGGCCTGTCAGTGCGACAGCACGGTGTGCGGACAACACAGAGTGAACTGCTGAGAGTTTGGTAAGTGTGGGAGTTCGGCGAAGTGGGGGAAGGAGGTGCTGCTTTCCCTCTCCCCATTCTTCTTACCAAAATGCATCACTTCACACTTCTCTGCGTTAAATTCTATCTGCCGTGTGTCTGCCCATTTCACCAGTCTGTCTCTGTCCTCCTGAAGTCTGTTACTATCCTCCTCACTGTTTACTACATTTCCAATGGTGGTAATGGCTGACAGTGGGATTCACTTCGCACCTGGTCCTGGGTTAAGTGGTTTAACATTGATTAACAACGGTGTCTCCATCTCCTGCCAATTACCGAATGCGTTGGCCTTCCTGGCTCATTGTGTTCCCAGAGGAACTCTGCCCGCTCAGACATTTCCCTCAATTGGCTTAGGGGGCCGGTCAGAATCCCTCGTCCATCACACACCCCTGGGCCACACCCACTTTTCAAACGGGATGCTGGCTTGTTCTCAGCAGAAAAATCTTAAAACACAAAAGACCTCAAAATGTCTGTTTGTAAATCCCTGGGGCCTGCGGCGATGTTTACAACAGCCTTCTCAACTTGTCCTGCCACCGTCAAAGATTTGTGTACACACACCCCCAGGTCTCTCTGTTCCTGCACTCCCTTTTAAACTTGTACCATTTAGTTTATTTTGCCTCTCCTCATTCTTCTTACCAAAATGCATCACTTCACACTTCTCTGCGTTAAATTTTATCTGCCGTGTGTCTGCCCATTTCACCAGTCTGTCTCTGTCCTCCTGAAGTCTGTTACTATCCTCCTCACTGTTTACTACATTTCCAAGTTACGTGTCATCAAGATATATATTTTCTGTGAATATATTTTGCATTTGTCTCTCGTTCTCTCTCTCTCTCTGTCTTTGTCTCTGGCTCTCTTTTGGTCTCTCTCTTTCTCTCCATGTGTCTCTCTGTCTCTCTATCTCTCTGTGTGTCTTTCTTTCTTTCTCTCTCTCTCTCTCTCTTTCTCTCTCTCTCTTTCTAGCTGTCTGCCTCTCTCTCTCTCCCTCTATGTCTCTCTGCCTCGTCCCCTCACCCTGTCTCTTTCTGTCTCTGCCTCCATCTCTCTGCCTCTCTCTCTCCATGACTCTCTGTCTCTCTCTGTCTCTCTCTCTCTCTCTGTCTCTGTCTCTATCTCTCTGCCTCTTTCTCTCACTGTCTCTCTCCCTCTCTCTCTCTATCTCTCTGTCTCTCTCCTTCTCTCTCTCTCTCTATCTCTCTGTATCTTTCCCTCTCTGTCTCTCTCCCTCTCTCTGCCTCTCTCCCTCTCTCTCTCTCTGTTTCTTTCACTCTCTCTATGTCTCCCTCTGTCTCTCTCGGTCGCCCTCAGTACCGGGCGGGGTAAGGGTCCGTGATCGAGACGGACAGGCAGAGGGCGAGAGAGAGAGAGAGAGAGAGCGACAGAGAGACATAGAGACAGATAGAGAGAGAGAGAGACCACGTAGCAAAGGCGGCTGGAAATCGTGGGACGTGTCACAGCCTCAGGCTGTGAGAACACATCAGACTGCTCCTGTGTGAGAATCTCTGATGACTGTACATGGCTCAGAACAGTTTAGTGCCCCAGATCGAACTCAGAATCAGGCCAATCCCCAGATAATGACTGTTAGTTGTCGCCCAGGCTCAAGGACTCCCTTCTATTTCCTTTCTGCTCCTACGTTCAAATAACAAATCAAAAAACCAGTTGGCAAAAGAGCCAGAGGGGAGATGAGGAGAATGTTTTTTTACGCAGCGAGTTGTGATGATCTGGAATGCGCTGCCTGAAAGGGCGGTGGAAGCAGATTCAATAATAACTTTCAAAAAGAGGAATTGGATAAATACTTGAAGGGGAAAAATTGTGCAGGGGAAAGAGCAGGGGGGGAGTGGGACTAACGGGATAGATCTTTCAAAGAGCCAGCACAGGCACGATGGGCCGAATGGCTCCTTCTGTTCGGTATGTATGATTCTACACTTCCTTGTTCAAT
This sequence comes from Heptranchias perlo, assembly GCF_035084215.1. Taxonomy (NCBI): domain Eukaryota; kingdom Metazoa; phylum Chordata; class Chondrichthyes; order Hexanchiformes; family Hexanchidae; genus Heptranchias; species Heptranchias perlo. The sequence goes on along the minus strand of NC_090366.1, from coordinate 14,935,036 downwards.
TCGGTGATCCAGTGTGGTCTTTTCCATGGAACACAGTGAATTCCATTCATTTTGGAATTGGTGACCTTTTCCTTTAAGTATGTAAACAGTCAGGAAATGTTCAATCATTGCTGGCAGGTCCCTCCTCAGGATCACAAATCACTGTCTTCACACGCAACCCATTGGCATGAAAATCAGAGACTAGCAAACGCCTCGATGAATCATCTTCAACACTCCGCCCGGTGTGGGACTGAGCCCCACGGAGCGGGAGATCACCGCCCGGTGTGGGACCGAGAGACACGGAGCGGGAGATCACCGCCCGGTGTGGGACCGAGAGACACGGAGCGGGAGATCACCGCCCGGTGTGGGACCGAGAGACACGGAGCGGGAGATCACCGCCCGGTGTGGGACTGAGCCCCACGGAGCGGGAGATCACCGCCCGGTGTGGGACTGAGCCCCACGGAGCGGGAGATCACCGCCCGGTGTGGGACTGAGCCCCACGGAGCGGGAGATCACCGCCCGGTGTGGGACCGAGAGACACGGAGCGGGAGATCACCGCCCGGTGTGGGACCGGGAGACACGGAGCGGGAGATCACCGCCCGGTGTGGGACCGAGAGACACGGAGCGGGAGATCACCGCCCGGTGTGGGACCGGGAGACACGGAGCGGGAGATCACCGCCCGGTGTGGGACCGAGAGACACGGAGCGGGAGATCACCGCCCGGTGTGGGACCGGGAGACACGGAGCGGGAGATCACCGCCCGGTGTGGGACCGGGAGACACGGAGCGGGAGATCACCGCCCGGTGTGGGACCGAGAGACACGGAGCGGGAGATCACCGCCCGGTGTGGGACCGAGAGACACGGAGCGGGAGATCACCGCCCGGTGTGGGACCGGGAGACACGGAGCGGGAGATCACCGCCCGGTGTGGGACCGAGAGACACGGAGCGGGAGATCACCGCCCGGTGTGGGACCGGGAGACACGGAGCGGGAGATCACCGCCCGGTGTGGGACCGAGAGACACGGAGCGGGAGATCACCGCCCGGTGTGGGACCGGGAGACACGGAGCGGGAGATCACCGCCCGGTGTGGGACCGGGAGACACGGAGCGGGAGGTTTTAGATCGATGCCCAGGGCCTCTCCTCTCAGTCAGTGGGCCCCAGGCCGGAGATATTTAGACTCCTCGTGGTTGGTGTTTATTGGCTGTCAATTTAGACCAGGTCTGGCCTCTCACTCAGCCCCAGAACCAATTCCTGATCAGGAGGGAGAGGGTTTAGATTTTCCACCTGGAAAAATCCTGGTTTAATTTTTTAATCAGCTGTTTCTCTTCACTCTGTTCGAGCCCCTCCCCCCTCTCTCACCCCCCCCCCCGACCCCTCCGCCCTCGCCCGTATCACTGGGAACTTTCTCCAACCCTGGTTATCTTCCTGGGCGTTGGATGTTCAGAAATTTCACAGAACACGGGCTGGGGGAGGAGAGAAAGAAAGAGAGAGAGAGAGATGGAGAGAGAGAGAGAGAGATGGAGAGAGACAGGGGGAGAGAGAGATGGAGAGAGAGAGGGAGGGGATTCTAGGAGTAGGGGGCACAGTCTAAAAATTAGAGCCAGACCTTTCAGGAGCGAGATTAGAAAACATTTCTACACACAAAGGGTGGTAGAAGTTTGGAACTCTCTTCCGCAAATGGCAATTGATACTAGCTCAATTGCTAAGTTTAAATCTGAGATAGATAGCTTTTTGGCAACCAAAGATATTAAGGGATATGGGCCAAAGGCAGGTATATGGAGTTAGATCACAGATCAGCCATGATCTTATCAAATGGCGGAGCAGGCTCGAGGGGCTGAATGGCCTACTCCTGTTCCTATGTTCCTGTTGAGAGAGAGAGAGCGAGAGAGAGAGAGAGACGGAGAAAGAGAGAGAGAGACAGAGTGAGAGAGAGAGAGAGAGAGAGAGCGCAGGGAGAGAGACCGAGAGCAGAAATAGGAGAATAGACCAGATGAATGCGTGGCTTGAGAGATGGTGTAGGAGGGAGGGGTTTAAATTCCTGAGGCATTGGGACCGATTCTAGGAAAGGCGGGACCTGTACAAGCTGGACGGGTTGCACCCAAGCAGAACTGGGACCAATATCCTCGTGGGGACATTTGCTAGTTCTGTTGGGGAGGGTTTAAACTAGTATGGCAGGGGGATGGGAACCAAAGGGCAGGTACAGATAGGACAAATTCAGTCGAAGTAGAAAAGCAGTTAGTGACGTAGTTAGCGACTCAGAAAGGCAATAGAAGCAAAGGTTAAATAGAGTTCAGCACAGGAATTTGATGGGGTTAAAGGGGATATACTTCAATGCAAGGAGTATTACAAACAAAGCAGATGAGCTAAGGGCACAGATAGACACATGGCAGCATGATGTCATTGGTATAACGGAAACCTGGCTTAAAGAGGGGGATAATTGACACTCAATATCCCTGGATATAGAGTTTTCAGGCAGGATAGAGTGGATGATAAAAAAGGAGGGGGGGTAGCATTATTGGTTAAAGAATCAATTCCAGTTGTGAGAAGGGATGATCTGCTAAATGGATCATCAATCGAGGCCATATGGGTTGAGCTAAGAAATAAAAAAGGGGCAGTCACACTACTAGGAGTGAACTATAGACCCCCGAATAGTGAAAGGGAGATAGAAGAACAAATAGAAGGCAAATTTCCGAGTGCAAAAATAAGAGGGCAATAATAGTCGGGGACTTCAACTACCCGAATATCAACTGGGATTCAAACAGTGTGAGGGGCACAGAGGGCGCAAAATTCTTGATCGGTGCCCAGGAGAACTTTTTTAGCCAGTACGTGACAAGCCCAACAAGAGGGGATGCAATTCTAGATTTAGTCCTGGGAAATGAAGATGGGCAAGTGGGTGAAGTGACAGTGGGTGACCATATTGGGGAGAGTGACCACAATTCAGTTAGTTTTAGCATTATTATGGAAAAGGACAGAGTAATCAGGAGTAAACATTTTAAATTGGGGGAAGGCAAATTTTACAGAACTAAGAGGTGATTTGGCAGAAGTGGACTGGACACAACTACTTGAGGAGAAATCAGTGGCGAGCCAGTGGGAGGCACTAAAAAGTGAAATTCTACGGGTACAATGCAGACACGTCCCCTCAAAGATAAAGGGTGGCACTGCCAAATTTAGAGCCCCCTGGTTGTCTCGAAGTATACGGGGCAAGATAAAGCAGAAAAAGAAAGGTTATGACTGTCACAGAAAACTAAATACTGCAGAAAGCCTAGAGGAGTATAGAAAGTACAGGGATGACGTAAAAAAGGAAATAAGGAAAGCAAAGAGAGGGCATGAAAAAATATTAGCAAGTAAGATTAAAGAAAACCCAAAGATGTTTTATCAGTACATTAAGAACAAGAGGATAGTTAAGGAAAAGGTGGGACCTATCAGGGATGATAAGGGTAACTTGTGTGTAGAAGCAGAGGATGTGGGTAGGGTTTTAAATGAATATTTTGTCTCCATATTCACAAAGGAAAGGGATGATCTGGACGTAGTAGTTAAAGAGGAGAGGTGTGAAATATTGGATAAGGTAAACATAACGAGAGAGGAAGTACCAGAGGGACTGGAATCCTTGAAAGTTGATAAGTCACCAGGGCCGGATGGATTGTTTTCTAGGCTATTGAGGGAAGCCAGGGAGGAAATAGCGGATGCTCTGAGGATCATTTTCCAATCCTCACTAGATACAGGGGAGGTACCGGAGGACTGGAAGACTGAAAACGTAGTACCATTGTTTAAAAAGGGTACGAGGGAAAGGCCGAACAATTATAGGCCGGTCAGTCTTACCTCGGTGGTGGGCAAACTATTAGAATCAATACTGAGAGATAGGATAAACTGTCACTTGGAAAGGCATGGTTTAATCAGGGATAGTCAGCATGGATTTGTTCAGGGAAGGTCATGCCTTACAAATCTGATTGAATTCTTTGAGGAAGTGACAGGAGGATTGATGAGGGTAGTGCAGTGGCTGTTGTCTACATGGATTTTAGTAAGGCATTTGACAAGGTCCCACATGGCAGACTGGTCAGAAAGGTAAAAGCCGATGGGATACAGGAAATGTGGCGAATTGGATCCAAAATTGGCTCAGTAACAGGAAACAAAGGGTAAAAGTCGATGGATGTCTTTGCGAATGGAAATCTGTTTCCAGTGGTGTGCCACAGGGCTCAGTGTTGGGTCCCTTGCTGTTTGTGGTGTATATTAATGATTTGGACTTGAATGTAGGGGGCATGATTGGCATATTTACAGACGACACAAAAATTGGCCGTGTAGTTGATAGTGAAGAGGATAGCTGTAGACTCCAAGAAGATATCAATGGGTTGGTGGAGTGGGCGGAAAAGTGGCAAATGGAGTTCGACCCAGAGAAGTGTGAGTTAATGCACTTAGGGAGGGCAAACAGTAAAAGGGAATACGCAGTAAACGGGAATATATTGAGAGGGGTAGAGGAAGGGAGAGACCTTGGAGTGCATGTGCACAGGTCCCTGAAGGTGGCAGTACAGGTAGATAAGGTTGTGAAGAAGGCATACGGAATGCTCTCCGTTATTAGCCGAGGTACAGAATACAAAAGCAGGGATGTAATGATGGAACTGTATAAAACGCTGGTAAGGCCACAGCTGGAGTATTGTGCGCAGTTCTGGTCACCACATTATAGAATCATAGAATCATAGAAGTTACAACATGGAAACAGGCCCTTCGGCCCAACATGTCCATGTCGCCCAGTTTATTCCACTAAGCTAGTCCCAATTTCCTGCACTTGGCCCATATCCCTCTATACCCATCTTACCCATGTAACTGTCCAAATGCTTTTTAAAAGACAAAATTGTACCCGCCTCTACTACTGCCTCTGGCAGCTCGTTCCAGACACTCACCACCCTTTGAGTGAAAAAATTGCCCCTCTGGACCCTTTTGTATCTCTCCCCTCTCACCTTAAATCTATGCCCCCTCGTTATAGACTCCCCTACCTTTGGGAAAAGATTTTGACTATCTACCTTATCTATGCCCCTCATTATTTTATAGACTTCTATAAGATTACCCCTTAACCTCCTACTCTCCAGGGAAAAAAGTCCCAGTCTGTCTAACCTCTCCCTATAAGTCAAACCATCAAGTCCCGGTAGCATCCTAGTAAATCTTTTCTGCACTCTTTCTAGTTTAATAATATCCTTTCTATAATAGGGTGACCAGAACTGTACACAGTACTCCAAGTGTGGCCTCACCAATGCCCTGTACAACTTCAACAAGACATCCCAACTCCTGCATTCAATGTTCTGACCAATGAAACCAAGCATGCCGAATGCCTTCTTCACCACCCTATCCACCTGTGACTCCACTTTCAAGGAGCTATGAACCTGTACTCCTAGATCTCTTTGTTCTATAACTCTCCCCAACGCCCTACCATTAACGGAGTAGGTCCTGGCCCGATTCGATCTACCAAAATGCATCACCTCACATTTATCTAAATTAAACTCCATTTGCCATTCATCGGCCCACTGGCCCAATTTATCAAGATCCCGTTGCAATCCTAGATAACCTTCTTCACTGTCCACAATGCCACCAATCTTGGTGTCATCTGCAAACTTACTAACCATGCCTCCTAAATTCTCATCCAAATCATTAATATAAATAACAAATAACAGCGGACCCAGCACCGATCCCTGAGGCACACCGCTGGACACAGGCCTCCAGTCTGAAAAACAACCCTCTACAACCACCCTCTGTCTTCTGTCGTCAAGCCAATTTTGTATCCAATTGGCTACCTCACCTTGGATCCCATGAGATTTAACCTTATGTAACAACCTACCATGTGGTACCTTGTCAAAGGCTTTGCTGAAGTCCATGTAGACCACGTCTACTGCACAGCCCTCATCTATCTTCTTGGTTACCCCTTCAAAAAACTCAATCAAATTCGTGAGACATGATTTTCCTCTTACAAAACCATGCTGACTGTTCCTAATTAGTCCCTGCCTCTCCAAATGCCTGTAGATCCTGTCCCTCAGAATACCCTCTAACAACTTACCCACTACAGATGTCAGGCTCACCGGTCTGTAGTTCCCAGGCTTTTCCCTGCCGCCCTTCTTAAACAAAGGCACAACATTTGCTACCCTCCAATCTTCAGGCACCTCACCTGTAGTGGTGGATGATTCAAATATCTCTGCTAGGGGACCCGCAATTTCCTCCCTAACCTCTCATAACGTCCTGGGATACATTTAATCAGGTCCCGGAGATTTATCTACCTTGATGCGCGTTAAGACTTCCAGCACCTCCCTCTCTGTAATATGTACACTCCTCAAGACATCACTATTTATTTCCCCAAGTTCCCTAACATCCATGCCTTTCTCAACCGTAAATACCGATGTGAAATATTCATTCAGGATCTCACCCATTTCTTGTGGTTCCGCACATAGATGACCTTGTTGATCCTTAAGAGGCCCTATCTCTCCCTAGTTACCCTTTTGCCCTTTATGTATTTGTAGAAGCTCTTTGGATTCACCTTTGCCTGATCTGCCAAAGCAATCTCATGTCCCCTTTTTGCCCTCCTGATTTCTCTCTTAACTCTACTCCGGCAATCTCTATACTCTTCAAGGGATCCACTTGATCCTAGCTGTCTATGCATGTCATATGCCTCCTTCTTCTTTTTGACTAGGGCCTCAATCTCCCGAGTCATCCAAGGTTCCCTACTTCTACCAGCCTTGCCCTTCACTTTATAAGGAATGTGCTTACCCTGAACCCTGGTTAACACACTTTTGAAAGCCTCCCACTTACCAGACGTCCCTTTGCCTGCCAACAGACTCTCCCAATCAACTTCTGAAAGTTCCTGTCTAATACCATCAAAATTAGCCTTTCCCCAATTTAGAATTTTAACTTTTGGGCCAGACCTATCCTTCTCCATAGCTATCTTAAAACTAATGGAATTATGATCACTGGTCCCAAAGTGATCCCTCACTAACACTTCTGTCACCTGCCCTTCCTTATTTCCCAAGAGGAGGTCAAGTTTTGCCCCCTCTCTAGTCGGGCCATCCACATACTGAATGAGAAATTCCTCCTGAATACACTCAACAAATTTCTCTCCATCCAAGCCCCTAATGCTATGGCTGTCCCAGTCAATGTTGGGAAAGTTAAAGTCCCCTACTATTACCACCCTATTTTTCTTGCAGCTGTCTGTAATCTCCTTACATATTTGCTCCTCAATTTCCCGTTGACTATTTGGGGGTCTGTAGTACAATCATATCAAAGTGATCTCTCCCTTCTTATTTTTCAGTTCTACCCATATAGACTCAGTGGGCGAACCCTCGGATATATCCCCTCTCACTACTGCCGTGATGTTCTCCCTAATCAAGAACGCAACTCCCCCTCCTCTCTTACCTCCTGCTCTATCTTTCCTATAGCATCTGTACCCTGGAACATTGAGCTGCCAGTCCTGTTCACCCTCCCCCTCCAGAATGTCCTGCAGCCGCTCCGAGACATCCTTGACCCTTGCACCAGGGAGGCAACATACCATCCTGGAGTCTCGGTTGCGTCCGCAGAAACGCCTGTCTATTCCCCTTACAATCGAGTCCCCTATCACTATAGCTCTGCCACTCTTTTTCCTGCCCTCCTGTGCAGCAGAGCCAGCCACGGTGCCATGAACCTGGCCACTGCCACCTTTCCCTGGTGAGCCATCTCCCCCAACAGTATCCAAAACGGTATACCTGTTTTGGAGGGAGATGACCGCAGGGGACCCCTGCACTGCCTTCCTACTCTTCCTCTGTCTGTTGGTCACCCATTCACTATCTCCCTCAGTAATTTTTATCTGCGGTGTGACCAACTCACTGAACGTGCTATCCACGACTTTCTCAGCATCGCGGATGCTCCAAAGTGAATCCATCCGCAGCTCCAGAGCCGTCAAGCGGTCAAACAATAGCTGCAGCTGGACACACTTCCCGCAGGTGAAGGAATCAGGGATACAGGAAGGAGCCCGGAATTCCCACATCCCACAAGAGGAACATGACACGGCTCTGGGATCTCCTGCCATGACTTAACCCTTAAGTTAGCTTAACAACAACTACAATGTCAAGAGAAAAAAAAGGAAAGAAAAACTACTTACCACTCCCTTTAAGGAGTTTACAGGAAGGACGTAATTGCTCTGGAGAGAGTGCAGAGAAGATTTACAAGAATGTTGCCAGGGCTTGAAAATTGCAGCTACGAGGAGAGATTGGATAGGCTGGGGTTGTTTTCCTTGGAGCAGAGGAGACTGAGGGGAGACTTGATTGAGGTGTACAAAATTATGAGAGGCCCAGATAGAGTAGGCAGGGAGTACCTGTTTCCCCTAGCGGAGAGTTCAAGAAATAGAGGACATAGATTTAAGCTGATTGGCGGAAGGATTAGAGGGGACACGAGGAAAAACTTTTTTACCCAGAGGGTGGTGGGTGTGTGGAATTCGCTGCCCGAATTGGTGGTAGAGGCAGGGACCCTCAACTCTTTTAAAAAGTACCTGGACCTGCACCTAAAGTGCTGTAAGCTGCAGGGCTACGGACCGGGTGCTGGAAGGTGGGATTAGAATGGGCACCTGGTTGTTCTTCGAGCCGGCACGGACACGATGGGCCGAATGGCCCCTTCTATGCTGTATCTTTTCTATGGTTCTATGGAGAGACACAGAGAGAGAGATGGAGAGAAAGAGAGAGACAAGGAGAGAGACAGACTGAGAGAGAGAGAGACAGAGATAGAGACGGAGAGAGAAAGAGAGAGACAAGGAGAGAGACAGACTGAGAGAGAGAGACAGAGATGGAGAGACAGAGAGACAAACAGAGAGACGGAGAGAGAGAGAGACAGGGAGATAGACAGAGAGAGAGACAGAGAGACAGACAGAGAGATGGAAAGAGAGCAACAGGCAGAGAGAGAGGGACGGAGAGAGAGAGTGAGACAGAGATAGACGGACAGAGAGACAGAGAGAGAGGGGACAGTGAGAGACAGAAAGAGAGAGAGAGAGAGAGGGACAGGGAGAGAGAGGGACAGAGAGAGAGAGTGAGACAGAGATAGATGGACAGAGAGACAGAGAGAGAGGGGACAGTGAGAGAGAGAGGGACAGAGAGAGACAGAAAGAGAGAGAGAGAGAGAGGGACAGAGAGAGAGAGAGAGAGGGACAGAGAGAGAGAGAGAGGGACAGAGAGAGAGAGAGAGGGACAGAGAGAGAGAGAGAGGGACAGAGAGAGAGAGAGAGGGACAGAGAGAGAGAGAGAGAGGGACAGAGAGAGAGAGAGAGGGACAGAGAGAGAGAGAGAGAGAGAGGGACAGAGAGAGAGAGAGAGGGACAGAGAGAGAGAGAGAGGGACAGAGAGAGAGAGAGAGAGAGAGGGACAGAGAGAGAGAGAGAGGGACAGAGAGAGAGAGAGAGAGAGAGGGACAGAGAGAGAGAGAGAGGGACAGAGAGAGAGAGAGAGACAGAGAGAGAGAAAATAAAGACCGATATTTGCTGGGAGACACTGCCGGTTTCGGTGTAAAGTTTTGCTCTCGACCCATTTCTCACTCATTGTTTACTGTTAAGATAAATCCCTCCAGATGACAGCAGTAATCTCTTGCCAGATGTGGTGCTGGGGCTGGTGTAATTTCTGCTACAAATCCACTTCCGCCCTTTTTACTGAGAGATTGTAACATGTTCAGAATCTAATTTTATCTCCCGGACAGGAAAGTCCTGGCCTCTGGCCTCAGTCCCTCCGTTAACCACACATCCCACTCACTCAAAGACATTAACTGTTCCAACACTCCGGGATAAGCAGCCTTGCTGTGAGCTGTTTGGGTCAGAACCTGTTCCTATACACAGGATGAGCACCTGAGGAGACACAGGGAGTGAGCAACAGAGAATCAGAGGGAAACAGAGAGAGAGAGAGAGAGAGAGACAGAGAGAGAGAGAGGGAAACAGAGAGAGAGATAGAGAGAGAGAGAGAGTGACAGAGAGAGACAGACAGACAGACAGAGAGAGAGAGACAGAGAGAGAGATACAGAGAGAGAGATAGAGAGAGACAGAGACAGGGAGAGAGTGACAGAGAGAGAGAGAGAGGGAAACAGAGAGAGAGATAGAGAGAGACAGAGAGAGACAGGGAGAGAGTGACAGAGAGAGAGAGAGACAGACAGACAGAGAGAGAGAGACAGAGAGAGAGATACAGAGAGAGAGAGAGTGAGAGACAGAGACAGAGAGAGTGACAGGGACGGACAGATAGAGAGAGAGAGACAGAGAGAGAGAAACTGAGAGAGAGCTCAGAGAAAGAGAGACAGAGAGAGTGACAGGGACAGACACAGACAGAGAGAGAGACAGAGAGAGAGACAGAGATACAGAGAGAGAGACAGACAGAGAGACAGAGACAGAGAGAGAGAGAGACAGAGAGAGAGAAAGAAAGAGACAGAGAGAGAGAGAGAGAGAAACAGAGAGAGAGAAAGAAAGAAACAGAGAGAGAGAGAAACAGAGAGAGAGACAGAGACTGACAGAGACAGAGAGAGAGAGACAGAGAGAGAGACAGAGAGAGAGAAAGAAAGAAACAGAGAGAGAGAGAGAAACAGAGAGAGACAAAGAAAGAGAGAGACAGAGAGAGACTTGAACAGATAAAAAGAGAGAGAGAGTGAGACGGAGGGTTCCATCAGGAGGCAATGATTGAGAGAGGGAGCGAGACCCGGGCCGGAGATGAGGGGTGATAATGAGATTACATCGGACTTCCTGAGGAAAGACTAAGCAAGAGGAAAGAGCTTGCATTTCTGCTGGGCCTTTCAGCACCTCAGGATGTCCCGAAGAGCCTCACAGTCAGTGTGCTCAGTGTTGTATCGGGGAAAGCACCATCTCTTTAACCCGAGTGTCTCGTTGCCTCTTTTCCCCCGGCTGGGCTCACAATCCAACTCTTTCCTGCAACTTGCCTTTGTGTTCCAGGACTCGATGTTAATGATGTCCGGGGCCACTATTTGAAGAAGAGTTTCCCTCCCCCTGGGTCGCCCGGGACCACATTCCACCCCCTCCATCCCCTCCCCCACCCTCCCTCCATCCCCTCCCCCACCCTCCCCCATCCCCTCCCCCACCCCCTCCCCCACCCCCCTCCATCCCCACTCCCCCCTCCACCCCCTCCCCCACCCTCCCTCCATCCCCTCCCCCACCCTCCCCCCATCCCCTCCCCCATCCCCTCCCCACCCCCTCCCCCACCCTCCCCCCAACCCCTCCCCACCCCCTCCCCCACCCCCCTCCCCCACCCCCCTCCATCCCCACTCCCCCCTCCACCCCCACTCCCCCACCCTCCCTCCATCCCCTCCCCCACCCTCCCCCCATCCCCTCCCCCATCCCCTCCCCCACCCCTCCCCCACCCTCCCTCCATCCCCTCCCCCACCCTCCCCCCATCCCCTCCCCCACCCCCCTCCATCCCCACTCCCCCCTCCCCCCTCCACCCCCACTCCCCCACCCTCCCCCCATCCCCTCCCCCACCCCCTCCCCCACCCTCCCTCCATCCCCTCCCCACCCTCCCCCCATCCCCTCCCCCACCCCCTCCATCCCCTCCCCCACCCCTCTCCATCCCCACTCCCCCTCCCACCTCCACCCCCACTCCCCCACCCGACCGCCTCAACTGAAATGGGTTAACAGGCCGCTCAGCTCACTGTCGCTGGTGGGATCTTGCTGTGTAGAGAACAGCCCCTGTGCCTCGCTGTGTAACGGTCACTGCGCTCACAGTAACTCGCTGCGTGTGGAGGGTCTCGGGCCATTCGATGTGACGATAACCTTCCACCCCGATTTCACACCCGGCCAGATAATATTGGTTATTTCGGAGCGACTTTGCAAAAAAACCTTGAAATAAATTGACCCTTTCCGAGAGTTTTTATCCCAAACTTCCTCCCCCCCTCCCCGCCCCTCCCCCCTCCCGCCCCTCCCCTCACCCACCCCCTCGCAACCCCGCCCCCGCCCCCCACCACTCCCCCCGCCCCACCCCGTTCCCCCCCCGCCCCCCCTCCCCTCCACCCACTCCCCCCTCCCCCCACCCGATGTCTCACTCTCTCGGTGTCTCACTGTCTCGGTGTCTTACTGTCAGGGTGTCTCCGTGTCTCCGTGTCTCAGGGTCTCTGTGTCTCTGGTTCTCTGTGTCTCTGGTTCTCTGTGTCCCTGGCTCTCAGTGTCTCTGTGTCTCTGGGTCTCTGGGTCTCAGTGTCTCTGGGTCTCAGGGTCTCTGTGTCTCTGGTTCTCTGTGTCTCTGGTTCTCTGTGTCCCTGGCTCTCAGGGTCTCA